>NW_027551558.1:313648-419056 GCF_008692635.1 Crocuta crocuta
ATAATAATTAGGGGCGCCTGGGTGGCTTAGTCGGTTAAGCGTCCGACTTTCGCTTAGGTCATGATCTCGCGGTTCGTGGGTTCGAGCCCCGCGTCGGGTTCTGTGATGACTGCCAGCTCAGAGCCTGGAGCCTGTTTTGGTCTGTGACTCCCTCTCTCTCTGACCCTCCCCTGCTCACGCTGTCTCTATCTCCTAGAAATAAATAAAACATTAAAAAAAAACCCCTAAATCAATCCAGAAGAAAAAATTTTAAAAAATAAAAGATAATAATTAAATTAATTAAATTAAATTAAAAAATAAAAGTCAAGCACGTGATGAATTTCATCTCTATCAACCAGGAGAGTTAAAGTGGTACATTCGCTTAAGATTTTCTTCAATTGTTTGGTGAAACCAGAGGGATTTCCTGGGGTTGAAGTCCTTCCTCCCTCTTTCTCTGTGGCAGCTAGAAATGGAGATGTCCTTTCCCACACCCACTATTCAAGTGAGGAAAATGGAGTTGTGTAAAGCACTTACTCAGCTTCCCAGAAGCTTGGGGAGGCTGTAGAGCCACTTTTGCTTCACAGAAAGAAAACAAAAAGTACCTTTTGAGAACTGAGGGATTGTTAGATTGCAAGCTCTTTGTCTGGCTGAAGTAAGGAACATTCGCCGAGAAAAACAGCTTTCTCTATCCCCTAAAAGTAGTCTTCCTGCTTCTCAAGTTGACCTTTAGACATGCCTAAGGGGCAGCATATCAATATTTTAAGAACTTCAGAATGTTTTCAACATTCCTTCCCACCTCTTAAAAAATAGCCTTGCCAAGCCCTTTCAAAACACAAAGTTTTTTCATAACAAATAAGATTTTTAAAAGTAACCTCTTTGGGTTCAAAATGTAAAATTGGGCAAAGAAAAATCTTGTGGAGAATATTTTTAAATTCCTGTCTCTCCCTCCTTGGAACTGTGAGACTCCACAGTCAGGACATTACCAGCCTCGCCAGGCAGAGGGGAGAATCGTGGGGCTGGGATGCCATCAAAAAGGTCTTTAGACTGCACCCTCATCCAGCCCCTCTGGATTTTCTAAGTTTAGTAACTCTGAGAGTCACACCGGTGTAAAAAGAATAGACAACTAAATTGAGACCACAACTGACTCATTCCAGAAAAGCAAAACACTGATGATTAACAGAACTTGAACCCTCTCCAAGGGTAATACTCTTAGGTAACAAATAAGTCCAGAGAAATCTGAGACCCTCCCTTCCACTTAGGTACTAATGGTTAATGTTTTTGTAACCTATCTGTAGCTAAATATTCTCTCTCTCTCTCTCTCTCTTCCTTGTTCTTTGCTCTACTGTGGAAACTCAGGCCATGTTTTTCTCTCATGACCTATCTCTCACTCCTCCCCTCCCCTCCAAGCATTCCACAAGACCATATCGAATAATAGGTCGCAAGATGAACATACTACCATAATACCTAAAATTCCTCATCAGATTCTCCTTTTAATTTCTAATCAGTAAGAAACCTGCTTCTCTCAAGAAGATATCACATTTCATTCTAGCCTGTAAAATAGGCTATAGCCTGTAAAATAGGCTATAGTCTACAGCTGAGCAATAACTATATATTTCTTTTAATTCCAAATTTGTTAGAAAAGGAGGAACAGGAAGTAAACTGGAAGAGGATCAGGGGTAGAGCCACTTGATGTAAGAGAGTAAAATTTACTAGCTGAGCACATAGGGTTCAGAGCTAACAGAGATGAGGGGTAAATCCCAGTGGTACAATCCTATCCAGATGCATTCTATGATTTTTTAAAGTTACTTAAGCTTCAATCCCCTTCTGTAAAATAAAGATAGTATAACCTGTCTCAGGAAGTTACGAATGAATGAGATGTTTTGTGTAAAACATGTGGCATAGTGTCTGTAACACAAAATGCCCTCCAGAAAGGGATGTTTGATGGTGAGGATGAAGATGATGATGGTTTCCAGACCTTGGAAATCTTGTGAGCTCTATAACTGACTTGGGTTCCAATCTCGTCTTTGTCACTAATTCTTTGATTCAGTTACTTTCTTCGAGTTTCATATGCATCCTGTTGAAAATGGGAATAATAATGTGTCTGCATGGAGATCTGAGTGGAATAAACACGCAATGCAGCAGAGTGCAGGGATCAGTAGAAGTTCAGTAGATATCTCTACCTTCCTTCTTGCACCCTGTGCAACCCCACCATATACACAGTGTTCATATTTCAGATGGATGGTTAATGTGGACTCATTGGTATTCAGCCAAAGTACATAAGTAGATACCTTCTGTTGATGCAAGGGGAATAGCACTACATGAAAAACAATGCTGGTATTTTTTACATTCTTATTTTCTCTAATTGTTACACAACCTAGTCTACCCTCTGCACTTTTAAAGTCTTTAATAAAGTGACTGTGGGATTACTTTGCTTTCACATCAAGATTCACAATACTAGACAGTGGTGGGTTTCTAGTAATTAACTGTATCTTGATAGATCAAATATTAAATGTAGATGTGTAGCTTTTATGCAATAAATGTGTTTAATTGTATGTGATTTTTTATGTCAAATCAAACCATATTTTATATGTACATTAGTAATAAATATTATCAAATTGTTCTAGAATGCAAGAAATCATCCATTAACTTATGTTTCCTCTAATTTTGGGTTTTACAATTGAGTTTTCCTTAAGATGAGGTTTGCTACGTTGCATATTATTTTATAGTTGACGTAAGATGTTTTTTAGGTAAAAATTGGAAATAGCTTTTCCTCAAAAGGAAGTGCCATCCTAAGGCTAAGAACTCAGCACAAAATCTGCCTTAGCATCCATTGACTCAGGATTTATGCGCTTATAAACATTTGCTGATCTATTCTATCTTTGTAATTATTAATGTTATACAGATATGCAAATATAGACCCATGCTGTTTGTTTTATTCAAATAGTCAAAATAAGTACAATGGGGAAACTGCAATATTTAAATTTTGTTCATTTTATTGAACAGAGCTCATTTTACGTTTTCATCATCACCAAGAGTAAAAAGGGAAAGAATGACAGCAGGCTTGGGACTTGATTAATTTCATTTTATGGATTAAATTAAACATTAATCTATTTCTCTCTCGATAAATATGCAGAGAAGATTATGAAATGACACTTGATCTTGTGTCTTAAAATCCACCTATTATTATTTTAAAAGAGGTACTGAAAGAGCTTTGATTTTCAATCAATCTTCATTCCCATTGTCAAATTCCTTGACAAAAAAATGTATAAAATCTGGGTTTCTTACTTATTAAATGTTTATCCCTACACTATTGGCTACTTGATATTAGTCATCTGTGCCCCTTTCAGTACTTGTATAACCGTAGTGATGTTAAGTGTTCAAATCTAAAACTATGTAGTCATTAATCACTGGTCACTGCTCACCTGTGATAGCAACTCCTTTAAAGCCACTCACCCTGGCAAAATTACACAACAGATGTTTATTATCCTCTTATTCAACATTCTCTGTCTTAGCTTTCTTGGCTAAATTTTATAATATCTTTTATATTAAAGAAGTTGGTGAAAACTAAAGAATGGTGGATTCTGTAGTCAGTTATTACATAAAAGTTGTGTTGGTTGTGGCAATGTACTTTACTGGCTCAAAGCATTTCCTGTCTACCCTTGACAAGAGTTATTTAAGCCTCTGTATTGTGCCAAACAGTAGGCACACAGAGACTAATACGAGAGGATACCAGTTTTCATGTTTGGTCATACTTTTATAAACAAGACATGCAAAAGTCACAGTATACTCTGGTAAGTTCTAAAGCTAATATTTGTCCAAAATATTAAGGTGCCAAAGAAAAACAATTCACTAAAATGTTACTTGAAAATACTGTTTGGCTTGGATTTTAAAGGGTGTAAAATGGTTTATCAAATGAAAGTGCAAAGAAAACGTATTAAAATATGTATGTCATTTAAAAAAAAACTAGAAAGACAGATTTATCAAGTGGAAACTGAAGTCACCTAAGAATCAGGGTTTGGAATCAGTTTGAGTGGGATGTACATACTATTGAATCTCATGTTTCTTTGAATTTGTAGCATGTCTACACATCAAGGGATTCAAAGGTGAGATTGTCTTTCTTATGAACAGAAATTATGTATGAATTATAAATTCCTTATGATTCGTGAACATTAACATTTTCCACAAAATTATTAACAATCACAAGGACCAGGTTGTTTATGTCAAAGAATGACTGGCCAGTATTTTTGTCAGCATTTTTTCGCATGCATTTAGCCATTGATAATCGTTGAACAGTTACTCCCATGACACTACTGTAATAGTCTACATTCAAGATAGAAAAGTTCTAGTGGAGACACACCTGGTTGACTCAGTCAGTGGAGTACGTGACTCTGGATCTTGGGGTTGTGAATTCAAGCCCCATTTTAGGTATGTAGATTACTTTAAAAATAAAATATTAACAAAAAGAAAAGATCTTCAGCCAGGCAACATCTAGAACCTGATAGTTTGGAATCCTTCATGTAAATGCTAGGAAAAACTAAAAAGAACCTTTTTTATTTAAAACTAGAAGATGTTTGCTAAAATTATTAGAGGGCCATCTTTAAGCTGAAAGGAAATGGTGTTAAATAGGAATGAGAACACATATGAAACAATAAATCTGCCTAGAAAAGTAAACACATATTAAAGGCAGTGCATCATTTACTTATAAAGCTAATATGAAGGTTAAAAGACAAAAGTAATAAAAATAATAATTTGATAGGGAAAACACAAGGTAAAAAATGATGCCAAAAATAGAAAATGCAAGGAGGAGAAGAGTAAAAATCCTGAGCTTTAGAATGGGATCAAACTGGAGTTGTTATCAACTTAAAATAAATTGTTCTAGATATAAGTTGCTAATGTAAGCCTCATAGTAACCACAAAGCAAAAGGCTATAATAAATACATATAAATACACAAAAGATAAACAGAAAGGATTATAAGCATACCATTAAAGAAAATTATCAAACTACAAACGAAGAGGGCAAGAGAAGAAGAAAGAAACACAAAGGAATTAGGAAACAACTAGAAAATTATGAATAAAATCACAAATAAACAGCTATCAATAACTACTTTCAATATAAATGGACTAAATTCTCTAATCAAAAGACAGAGTGGGTGAACATATTAAAAAAAACTCCTCTATATATTCTCTTAAAGACACCCTTTAGATTTAAAAACACCACAGACTGAAAGGGGAAAGATATTCCATGCAAATGAAAACCAAAGAAAGCTGGAGTAGCTGTACTTTTATCAGACAAAATAGACTTTAAAACAAAGTCTGTGATAAGAGACAAAAAAGAGCATTAAATAATGATAAAGTAATAAACTTAATAACAGGATATAACATTTGTAGATATTTATGCATCCAAATTACAAACACCTAAGTATATAAAGCAAATATTAACAGACCTAAGGGGACAAATAAACAGCAATACAATACTACTAGCGGCTCTAACACCCCACTCATATCAATGAGTAGATCATCCAGACAGAAAAATCAATAAAGAAACATAGGCCCTATGCAACACTTTATACAAGAATTATCTAACAAATATATACAGAACATTCTATCCATAAGCAGCAGAATGTACATTCTTCTAGAGTGCACATGGAACATTTTTCAAGGTAAATTATATGTGGGGGCCACAAAACAAGTCTCAATAAATTTAATAGGGTTGAAATCATACCAAGTATCTTTTCTGACCACCATGATATAAAGCTAGAAATTAATTAAATGACAAAAACTGGAAGATTCACAAATATGTGGAGATTAAATGACATGCTACTGGATAACAAGAGTGATGAAGAAATCATAAAAGAAAAAAATATGTCTTAAAATCAAAGGAAAATGAAAATCTTAAACAACCTAACTTTATAAAGGAAGGAACTAGAAAAAGAAGAACAAATGAAGCCCAAAGTTAGTAGAAGGAAGGAAATGGCAAAAATTAGAGCAGAAGTAAGTTAAACAGAGACTAAAAAGACAATAGAGAGATTAGTAAAACTAAGGGCTGACTCTCTAAAGACATAAACAAACTGACGAGACCTTAGCTAGACTCACCGAGAAAAAATAAAATAAGTAGATAGGTAAAATCAGAAATAAAAGCGATGTCACAACTGATAACAGGGAAAAACAAAGGATCACAAAAGACTACTATGAACAATTATATGTGTATGAATTGGAAAACCTGGAAGTAGGTAAATTTCTAGAAATACGCAACCTTCCAAAACAGAATCATAATGAAAAAGAAAATATGAAAATATTGACTACTAACAAGGAGATGAATCAGTAATCAAAAATCTCCCAACAAACAAAAATCCAGGACCAGAATGCTTCACTAGTAAACTCTACAAAACATTTACAGAAGAATTAATACCAACCCTTGTCAAACTCTTCCGAAAAATAAAGGTGGGATGGGGACGACTCTTCCAAACACATTTTAGAAGGCCAACATGACCCTGACACCAAAACCAGACAAGGATTCCACAAAGAAAGAAAATTAGAGATTAATATTGCTGATGAACATAGATGCAAATATTTCAACATAATATAAGCAAACCAAATTCAGTAATACATTAAAAGGATCATACACCATGATAAAGTTAGATTTATTCCAGGAATATAAACATAGTTCAACATTTGCAAATTAATCATTGTGATACACTACGCTGAGAAAATGAAGGATAAAACAATCATATGAACATTTCATTACAAAAAATCAACCTTATTAATGACAAAAAGTCTCAACAAATTGTGTATAGAGGGAGCATGCTTCAGTGTAATAAAAGCTAGAGATGACATGGCCACACTTAACATCATACTGGACATTTCTCCTCTAATATCAGGAACAAAACAAAGATGCCCACTCTTGCTGATTTTATTCAACAGAGTAATGGAAGTCCTAGCCACAACAATTAGGTGAAAAGAAAAGAAAAGAAAGACAAGGGAAGGGAAGAAAAGAGAAGAAAGAAAAAAATAAAGGAAAAGTCATCCAAATAGGAAGGTAAGAAGTTAAACTGCTATTATTTGTAGATAATATGATGTGATATACAGAAAACCCTAAAAATTCATCAAAAAACCATTAGAGCTAATAAACAAATTCAGAAAGTTTTGAGATACAAAATCAATACACAGATAACTGTTGTATTTCTTTTACACTAATAATGAATTCCCAGGAAGAGAACAGAATAAAATATTCCTATTTGCAGCTGAGTCAAAAAGAATGAAATACTTAGGAATAAATTGAACCAAGGAGGTGAAAGATCTGTATTCTTGAAAACAACAAGATATTAATGAAAGAAATTGAAGAAGACACAAAGAAATTTTTAAAAATTCTGTGTTTATGGAGTGAAAGAACTAATAATTTTTAAATGTCCATACACCCAAAGCAATCTGAAAACTCAGTGCACTCCATGTCAAAACTCTAATGGCATTTTTCACAGAAATGGAGCAGTCTTAAAATTTGTGTGGAACCACAAAAGACCCTGAACAGCCAAACTAATCTTGAGAAAGAACAGCAAAACTGAGGGCATCACACTCCCTGATAGTAATCTAAACTACAAAATTATAATGATTATGATATCAACATAGAGACAGACAGACATCAGTGGAGCAAAATAGAGGACCCAGAAATAAACCCATACATATTTGGTCAATTATTTTACGACAAAGGAGCCAAGAATATACAATGGGGAAAGAACAGTCTCTTCAATAAATGGGGCTGGGAAAACTGGACAGCTACATGCAAAAGAATGAAACAGGACTTCTATCTCATAGTATAGACAAAAACAAACTCAAAATTGTAAAAACTTGAATGTAAGAAGCCATAAAACTTCTAGAAGAAAGCATAGGTAGTAAGCTCCTTGATATAGGTCTTGGTGATAAGTGTTTGAATCTGACACCAAAAGCAAAAGCAGAAAAATAAAAAATTAATAAGTGGGATTATATCAAACTAAAAAGTTTTAACATGGCAATAGAACATCAACAAAATGAAAAGGCAGCTCACTGGGGCACCTGGGTGGCTCAGTCCGTTAAGTGTCCGACTTCAGCTCAGGCCATGATCTCACAGTTCATGGGTTCGAGCCCCACATTGGGCTCTGTGCTGACAGCTCAGAGACTGGATCCTGTTTTAGATTCTGTGTCTCCCTCTCTCTCTGACCCTCCTCTGCTCACACACTCTCTCTCTCTCAGAATAAATAAAAAACGTTAAAAAAAAAGAAAAGGCAGCTCACTGAATGGGAGAAAATATTTGAAAATAATACATCCAATAACGGTCTAAAGAACTCACACAACTCAATAGAAATAAACAGGCAGAAGAGCTGAGTAGACATTTTTTTAAAGAAGATGTACAAATGGCCAACAGGCACATGGAAAGATGGTCAATATCATTAGTCATCAGGGAAATGCAAATCAAAACCATAAGGAGATATCACCTCACAGCTGTCAGAATAGCTAATATCAAAAAGGCAAGAAATAACAAGTGTTGGCTAGGATGCAGAGAAAAAGAAATACTTATGCACTATTGGTAAGAATGTAATTGGTACAGCCACTGTGGAAAACAGTATAGAGATGCCTCAAAAAATTAAAAATAGAATATTTTTATTCTCATGTTCATTGCAGCATTACTCACAATAATCAAGATATGGGAATAATCTAAATATCCAGTAATGAATGCATGAAGAAATGTTGGAACACACACACACACACAAGAATATTATTTAGTCATAAAAAATTAAAATTTTACCATTTACAACATGTATGGATATCAAAGGCATTATTTTATGTGAAATGGTATCTTCCTCATCTTACAAGATTATCTTCAAGTACTTACCATCAGTTGAAAATATCATACATTGAATATGTGTGGCATATACCTAAACCACCAAACATCATAGCTTTGCCCAGCCTTATATGTGCTCAGAAAACTTACATTAAACTACAGTTGAGCAAAACCATCTAACACAAAGCGTATCTGATAATCAGGTGTTAAATATCTCACCTAGTTTACTGAAAACTGTACTCAAAGTGAAAGCAGAATGGCTGTATATATACAGAATCATTGTTCAGTGCATCGGTTCTTTACCTTCATGATTGCCTTGCTATGGGGAGCTGTGGCTTGCTGCCACTGTCCAGCATCAGGAGAGTATCCTAATGTATATCACTATCCCAGGAAAAGATCAAAACTCAAAACTTGAAGAATGGTTCCTACTGAATGAGCACTACTTCAATAGCACCATAAAGTTAAAAAAAAAAAATTCCTAGGTTGACGAATTGTTAAGGACCTTATGTAAGTCACGCAGATAAAGACAAATAATTGTATGTGCTTTCTTGTATGTGGGATCAAGGAAAAGAAACCCAAGCTCATAGATACAGATAACAGAATGGTAGGTGCAAGAGGCATGGGTTGGGGGATGAGAGAAATGGGTAAAATGTTTTTATTATTTTAGCTTAAGTAAATTGAATAATAATTTTAAAATACAGAATTTAAATAAAAATTTGGGGAAAATTTACTTGTTTGAATTATAACCTTAAAACAATAATAGTAAATGTAATAAAGAAAAAGCCAGACAACATATAAAAGCAAATGTAAAATGTAAGCAGAGAGCTGGAAACTCTAAGAAAAAATACAAAAATGCTAGAAATGAAATACAAAAATAAGAATGCATTTGATGGGCACATCAGTAGACTGGACACAGCAAAAAAACATATATATATAAATATCCAGGAACCTGAAGAAATGTCAATAGAAACTTGCAAAACTGAAATGCAAAGAGAAAAAGAATAAAAAAGAAAAAACAGAATATCCAAGATCCATGGGACAATTATGTGTAACATAAACTTAAAAAAAATGTTTTAGTATTTTATTTATTTCTGAGAGACAGAGAGAGGCAGCGTGAGCAGGGGAGGGTCAGAGAGAGAGGGAGACAGAGAATCCCCAGACAGGCTCCAGGCTCCAAGCTAGCTGTCAGCACAGAGCCCCACGCGGGGCTTGAACCTACCAATCCTGAGATCATGACCTGAGCCGAAGTCGGTCGCTTAACTGATTGAGCCACCTAAGCACCCCTGTAACATACACTTAACAAGTATAGCAAAAGTACCACCCTAACGCAAGCTGTTCATAATAGGGCATATGGGGGTGTGTGTCACATGAGAACTCTGTACTTTCTGTTCATTTATCTGTAAATATAAAACTGTTTAAAACATAAAGTCTATTAATTAAGAAAATCTAGAAGTGAGGTGCCTGGGTGGCTCAGTAAATTAAGTATCTGATTTCTGCTTAGGTTCACAGTTCCTGGTTCAAGCCCTGCATCAGGCTCTCTGCTGACAGCTCAAAGCCTGGAGCCTGCTTCAGAGTCTGTGTCTCCCTCTGTGTCACTCTCCCGCTCACACTCTGCCTCTCTCTCTCTTCAAAATAAATAAACATTATTTTAAAAAAATATGGAAACAAAGATTACAAATTGTGACATGTACAAATAAATAAAGTTGTATGTGGAACAATTCATTGGCTGAAACCAATAACAGTGAGAATCTTTATAATATTACTCTGAGTCCAATATCACAAGAAGACTGAAAAAACTAAGAATATGGTCTGAATACTATTATTAATAATGATAATTTAATTAAGATATTTAAGACTTGTATCCTAGAAATGAGAATATTCATTCTTTTCTAAAGTTTATGAAATACTTACACACATGATGTATGTACCAGACTACAAAAATGATTTTAATAAATTACTCAAGTCCTAGAGTTACAGGTAATATTATTTAATTAAAATGTAGTGAAAATGGAAATGTATGGCACATGTTTTAAATTCCTCAAATTCCAACCACTTAGAAATTTTAAAGCACATAAAATTCTCTTAAATATCCAAGTTTAAGGAGGAAACGTACAACTGCAAGCTCTTTCAATATTAATGTGGAATGTAGACCGATCCGTACTCAGAACAGTCATAATCATACTCCTAGGCTTTGACTTCACTTTCTGCCAACACACAGGATTTCCCAGGCTACACTCAACACTAGAAATATGTGGATAAATCTACAGAAATAGTCTTCAATAATAAGTGAAATATAATATTTTGGAAAATGGAATAGGACAATGTGTGTTTCCACACACTATAGCAAATATCTCCTTATATGGAAATTGTGGAGAAAAAGTGGAAGTTCCAGTAGAACAAGAAACCAGGGCCTGGTTACATTCCTCAAGAACAATTTTATTTTGAGAAGAGTTCATTTGAAACTTGAACACACATATTTTTAAGTTTGCTGATTTATTTAGAGAGAGACAGTGGGACAGGGGCAGAGGGAGAGAGTCCCAAGCAGTCTTCACACTGACAGTGTTGAGCCTGATGCAGGGTTCAAACTCACCTAATGGGAGATCATGATCTGAGCTGAAGTCAGATGCTTAACCAACTGAACCATCAAGGTGCCCCAGCACACACGATTTTATGTCCTTTCTCTTTTTCTAGTGAGTTGGTACTCAAATCCCTTAGAAAGCCTCAAACACTTTTGGGACTACTTGAACCCATATTACAGTTGACCAGTGGCACATGGGAAGGAGGTAAGAACCAGCTGGCAGCAATATCTCAGGCTGCAGGGACAAAATGGCAGTGCGCTCCTGTCTGGAGCTCAGACCAAAGGATGAGGTACCAGAAGGTTCTCAGCTCATGTCCAGCAACAGGGCCCAACAAGCTTTCTCAGGAAGATGAGGAGAGTTGTCCACTACAGCACCTCACCTCCACCTGCCCGCCCTCCAACACTGCCTGTGGCAAACAGTCCAAGGCACATGGAAAGCAGCAGCATATTTGGAAGAACAGCTTGCAGGCACTGAGTAAAAACTGAGAAAAAGGAGGAGGAAATCCATGGGCTGGATGCATGAAAGAAAGACTATGTGATGCACCTGGAGAGGAGTGAGACAGACGTGCAACTTCATGTGTATAATTTTGTACATGGCCCTGGGAGTCCAGTTCCTGTAGGTATCCTGCTCAGTTTTAGCGACATCACTGCACTCTCAATTGCCTTTTCCTGGCATGAGGGTTGTCCATTATCAATTGTTTGACATAGGAGACAGCATAGCCACAGGGGGTCCCAAGGGCTTTTTGTGGGATAGAATAGCTCTTCTTGTGCAAAATGCAAAGACTCTCTGGGGTGAAGGATTTGAGATTTGGAAAAGAAAGTGAGAAGCTACAGAATCATGAGTGGAGGAGCTGGCATCTTGCCTCCCACAGCCATTTTTCCTTTTTTGTTGTTGTTGTTCCCCTTTTCTTTGGGTCTGCTCCCAGCAAATCCCTTTGCCAGATAAAGCACTGAAGTAGAGAAAGCAGCATTTCAGCAGCATTATTGAAAAATGTTCTTTCTTACAGCCAAAACTGAGACAGAAATGCCAAGACGTTTACACCCAAAGAAGAACTGACTGTGAGCCAAACACGTGCTGGGTTTTCTTGGTGTGGAGGGCGCTGAAGGGAAGAAAGAGAAAGAACATTCACACAGTCAGTATAAGATGACACCAGACAACAGCACTGGAAAAGCAAAATTTGCAATATTAAGCACACTTCTTTTGACCCAAAGGAACCTTCAGAAACAATAAGCTGCTTGGATTTTAAGCAAAAAGATTAAAGTATTCCAATGGGTATTTCCCCTGAGGCCCAAGATGTCCTGTTTTCTTTGCAGCAGCTGTCCCCTCCCACAAAGGCCTAGTGACTAAGAAAAGGGAAAAACATAGTGGCTTCTTGTCAGAGTTCACTTGTGTCTTTGGCTTCTCCCAATTTATTTGGCCTTCCATGTATTAAGAACAAATTTGTAATTAGCCAAGGAAAAGAACTTAAAAGGAGAGATTTAGAAAACAAACCACGTTGCTTAGCATGTCCTGACTGGGATCACCCCAGAGTGTCTCTAGTTCACTTAAGGGAGAGCAAAGCCAGTGAAAATCCACTTTGATTTTAAAGAAAAATATATGTCCAGTGTCACTTGAATACTTGGAGAAAGGGAGAGGGTCTGGTGGAATCAACAAGTAACAGTGAAATCTCACAGGTGCTAAATGCAAGATAATCTAAAATTCATTGATTGGAGTAACTTATTGTGGTATACAGAAATCAGTATCTGGAGGGCATAGGAATAGAAAGAAACAAATATATGATCTGCTGATGTTGAACTACAAACTAAGTCGACTGTTTCTTGAGAGGGAGGATAGAAGAATGAGGAAAAGAATGACAAGAAGGGGGAGAAGGAGAAGGAGAGGAATCGGAAGGGGAAGAAGCAGCAGAAGAAGAAAAAGGAGGAGGAAGATGAAGAAAAAGGAGGAGGAAGATGAAGAAAAGAAGGAGGGGGACAAAGAGAAGGACAAGGAGAAAAAGAAGGAGAGAAGGGGGAAAGAGAAGAGGGGGGGAAGGTGAAGGAGATGGAAAGGAAGGGGAAGAGATAGAGGGAGAAAGAGAAGCAGGAAGTGGAGAAGGGGAAAAGAAAAACATTTCTGCAGAATTTCAAGGATGTTTTCTCTTATGTCAACTCCCTTATAGCTGTTTACCCTCTTGGTTCATAGATACACGAGTCTTCTATACAAGTGCGTGGGTGCCTTTAGGTCAGAGGGGCACAATTTTGACAGCATTTGATCAAATCAACTCTGGATGGAAAAGGCATAGGAGATAATATGGCAACCGCTTTAAGTTTTCCAAAGGAAAGCCCATCAACCCAGACCAAGAAGACAAAGGCTCCACCTAGTTCCCAGCTCCTGGCATGAGAAAGGCACGTAGCTTCTCAAGATCCCTGCAGTGAGAAAAAATGTACTCCCAGCAGTTCCCTCCTGGGAAGAGCAAGGCAAAAATAAGGTTCTGCAAAGTAATCCATTAGGAATATGCCAACTGTGTTCTTAGAAAGTGTCCCCAAAGCAAATGTAATAAAATAGAGTGAATAACTACTTCAGCTTCCTCCTTTCTGCTTCTCTCTATACCTGTCTTCCCTTTTTATTTTTTTAACATTACTTATTTATTTTGATAAAAACAGGGTAGGGGAAGAGAGAAGGAGAAAGAGAATCCCAGACAGGCCCTGAGTTGACAGCGCAGAGCCCCTACATGGGGCTCAAACCCACGAACCATGAGATCATGACCTAAGCTGAAACCAAGAGTTGGACACTTGAGGAGAAGAAAAGAACCATTTGAACAAAATGAAATTCCAGAGCTTCTGGCATGATAGGCAGGTCATCAAAAATGAAAACTGTCCTAGATATTTGCACAGACTGGCCCACAAGGCTGAGCTAATTGCCTATGAATTGCTTCATTACACCAAACACCATGCTGATGCACAGAACATCTTAGCTCAAAGCAAAGTATTTATCATTACAGCAGTGCTGACAAAACAGTGATAGCTTATAGAACTGAAATATTAGGATCATTTAATTTGGAATCCCATTAAAGGACAGGTACAATGGGAATTGAAACAAGGAGGGTAGCTGGGAGATAGAAAAAAGAGCATAATGGAATTTTATATCAGTGGTCAACAGCAATATAACTAAAGGCAAGTGCCATCCTTCAAAAGAAGGAGAGAAGGAGATACACAAACCACTTTTACCAGGAATGGCAATGATGACTTGTATAAGGATGTCACTATCCTACATGCCCTAGAAGACTCCGATACCCCAATCCTAGTCACTACTGACAATGGCTGTAGACCCTACTATAGAACTTCAGATAGAAGGTTCCATCCCATCCTGTCTCCATGCTGCCCTTAGGGTCTTCTCCCCCCTTCCTTTCCCGGCTGTGCTGGCCTCCCCATCACCACAGATGCACACCTGACAATCCCTGGTGTTACACACTATGAGTGCACACTGGCCAAGTTGACACAGATCATCTTGCCAGACTGACAAGGCTTCAAGATGTTGCCTCAACAATGCATTTCTCCTGACTCATTTACATGTTCCCTGCTTAGAAAGTAAGACCGACAGAAGAAAAGGGACAGCCTTGTGGACCTGAGAGCAGGCACGCATAAATATGCTTACATTAGAAACACTGATTCTCAAAGTGTGGCCCTGGACCACTGGCATTGGCACTGCACAGAAACTTCTTAGAAGTGCAGATTCTCGGGGCGCCTGGGTGTCTCAGTCGGCTGAGCGTCTGACTTCAGCTCAGGTAATGATCTTGCAGTTCGTGGTTTCCAGCCTTCCAGCCTTGCAGCCTTGCATCGGGGCTATGTGCTGGTGGCTAGCTCTGAGCCTTGAGCCTCCTTCTTCGGATTCTGTGTTTCCCTCCCCCCACCCCGCCCCGCCCCGCTCCCACTGTCTCTCTCAAAAAAAAAAAAAAAAAGTGCAGATTCTCAGGCTTCACTCTGGATCTATGGAATCAGCTGCAATGAGGGGGAGACCAGCAATCTGTTTTAGCAAGCCCTCCAAGCTTAAGTTTCAGAATCTCTAGGCTAAAGAATCTCTCATAGCCATTACAACATCTCTGATCCATTGATCTGTTTGGAATGCACTCCATTATCACCTTCCCAGAAAATTCTCCATCTTTGGTGCTCTCATGGTGACCGTCTAGCATTGTTTTTAAGGACAGTTTTGAGACCTTTTGTTTTCCTGCCTGAACGATCCTCAGTACCCCATGACCTACAATGTAGATGCTTATTTTAAAACCTGAATAGATTCGAAATAAAATGGAACTTATAAACATGGAACAGTTGTGTTATATTTTCTTTCTGCCATGATTGGAGTTGATGCTTTTGAGTTAAAGGGCAAATAAAAGTAAAACAAATAGAGGAGATAAGAAAAAGGTAGATAAAGGGAAAAGAGACAGAAATTTGAGAATAGCGCTTGATAGACTAAATTATTGAAGAGTGTTTAGAAATAACTGTTCTTATGACCAGAGTTAATAAGCTCTCTGAGAGGTAATAAGCTCATCCTCACAAGGTGTTCCAAGTGTGGATAGTGGATGATAAATATGAGTTGACACTGAAGATAAAAACCAATTGATTGGAGGAAATTGCTTGGGGGCACTGTGTTAAGAAGCATTATAATTGGATCAAGAACTAGCTGGGCAATTCCAGTGTGGATTAGTAATGTCTGCTTTGAGTGTAAGAGTGGGGACTAAGATGTCATCAAATCAACTTATCACGGCTGGTGATGTTAAGTATGTACTTTATGTGGCATGTGGTAGGACTATATTAAATGACTTCTTAGGAGTGTACATTTTTGTTTTCAATGATAAGAACAAGAATTCTTAGATGAAAGGCACAATAAAAATACAAGGTATTATTTTTAGCATATTTTTAATGATGAGCCACCTTAGAGGAAGGCTTATGTTAAAGATGAATGGTTTCAGCCAAAGGTGGAGCAGGGCAAGACACTCCTGATTCACAACTGCCAGACTTGTAAATAAATATTTTTTTAACATACTTTTTGACATACTTAGAAAGGCTACTAACTAAGAGGTGAATATAGATAATTAACAGGAAAGTAATTACAGGTCTTTTAAAAAACAATCTATCTTGATTAATGTAAAAGAGCTCAAATGAATGTTTGCTGTAAGACCAAATAATCATTGTTTCCATCATTGCCACTGCTAGTGATGTGTTTATTCTAATTATTTATAAGCCACAAGAGGGCTGAAGAGTCCAGGTGGCTACTTTGAGCTACTGATACCTTGAGTAGGTATTTTAATAAACAATTTCCTTTCAGCTTATTTTCCTTTTTTAGTTCCAAAGGGAAGATAAAGTTGTAAAATGTCCAGATTGGGGAGAGAAGTCATCATTTTGTTTTAGAGGCAGTTGTAAAATGGACACTTTCTAAAACATGATCTGGAAACCTCAAAGACCATGTTGATATATTTGGAAGATTATTTTATGAGCTGAATTTAAAACCACTCACATGGTAGTTCCCAGTCTTTACATTACAAAACCCACCATCATTCAATATTTACAGACACCAGGATCTCCCCATGTCAGACACATCCCTGATCCATTCCAAACACACAAGGCTTCTTCTCTGACAAGTCACTTGATCGGGTTATTTTTGAGTATCATTATCTCCTTAATGCAACATAAATAAAAATTTCTTTGCCATAAATCATCTATGATCAGTGGTGGGAAATATTTTAAACAATCTTTTGCATAAGTGTACTTTTACTCTGCCATTATTTACTACATTCTGGAAAGAACCCTTTGTTAACTGGCCTGATGTCATAATAAAAAGAAGAGATTAGTTTCAGCAGAAATGGATACAAGTGTCAAAAGATATTCATCTTTAGAAACCTGGATTCTTCTTTCATCAGAAAGAAAAGTGAAGAGAGCCATTCCATTGATATTATGCATGTCTTTGAACTTGGGTCTATCAATGGGTTTCCTCATTGGTAAAAGGGAAAAGAGTAGCTCACAAAATAGTTTTGAGGATTTAACTTACTGATACCAGTAATTCAGGACTGTGCCTGTGACAGTGCAAGTATTCAGTAAATATTTGTTATCCCCCTTAATCTCTTTCTTTTCCATTTGTAAGGTGCTGGCCTTGCAACTAGGGAGAAGTGGGGCTCAGCCCTCTTCTAATCTGTAGGGAGGGAGTATGATGTGATAGAGGCCAATCTGAGATCCAGCAGTCTTCTTCATTGGAAGGCCACTCCTGACTTCAAATTTAAAGATTAACAACCTCATTTCCACCTTGTTATCCAGATTCTAACTCCACTTTCGAAATGAGATCTGATAACCAGACCCCTGATTGGGGTGCCATCATCCTAGTCTCGCAAGTGAAAGCATCCATCTCTTCTGGTCATCAGCCCTCCATCCCTACATCATCTTATCCATTTCACCCTCATTCATCCATCCTAGAGCCTTGACTCTGAGAATTGCTCAGGGGCTGGGTGATGCCAGGTGCTACCACACCTCCTCCATACAGAGCACCTGCCTGGCTTTCTGACAATAACTGCTCCTGTGTGCTTGTCAGCAGCGTTGGAGCCTTCTATGAAGACAACTCTATTACATCTGTTAGATGACCTGGAGCCTTCTATGAAGACAACTCTATTACATCTGTTAGATGACCTGGTGTCAACTGTCTGTCTACCCTGTACCTGCTATCTGTGCTCTCACTTAAAAAAAAAGTGTATTTATTATTTATTTTGAGAGAGATAGATATAGGGAGAGGCAGAGAGAGAGAGAGAGTGAGAGAGAGAGAATTGCAAGCAGGCTCTGTGCTGTCAGCACAGACCCTGATGAAGCATTCGAACTCACGAACCTGTGCCCTCACTTTTTGATATGCAGGTTCTGAGGAATGGATTGATGTGTTCCCAGAAACTAACACTGCTTTTGTCCCTTAAGTGATTGTATTCCTAGACTGACTTGCTTCACTAGCTTTACCATGTCTTACCTAGATATGCCAGTCAAACATATTTAATTATTCTTTTAATTTTAATGTTTGTTTATTTTTGAGAGAGTGAGATAGAGAGAGAGAGAATGAGTGGGAGAAGGGTAGAGAGATAGGGAGACAGAATCCAAAACAGGTCTAGACTCTGAGCTGTCAGCACAGAGCCTGACTCAGGACTCGAAACCACGAACCATGAGATCATGACCTGACCCAAAGCTGGGCACTCAACTGACTGAGCCATTCAGGTGCCCCTAAACACATTTAATTCTTCACCAAATGTTTCTGAAGCATTTACTATATGACAGGCATTATTCAGTGGCCATATGGAACAGTAAGCAAAATAAAGCTGCTGCAACTAAGGAGCTCCCATTCTAGTGAAGCTGACAATGGCCAAGTGTGTTGTGTAGATTTCATTAGCTCTGTCAAATCACCTCTACCCCCACCAACCCATTCTATGTCCCCAGATACTGAGCTTTGTGGACTGCTCTAGTGATGGTGCCTCCGTCTTGCTGCCTCAAGTGCTTGGTCATGCAATGGCGACCTTTAATGTTGCCCACATCCTTTAAATAGTTCCCTATTGAACTCTTTTATATTTACTCATTTGAATGTGGCTTCTGTTACTGTGAGGAGTCTGACCACTATGCCAAATGAAGAAATATATACTATGGGGGTGCCTGGGTAGGTCAGTTTGTTGAGCATCCAACTCCTGATTTTGGCTCAGGTCGTGATCTCACAGTCCTGAGATGAAGCCCTGTGTCAGAGGTTTGGGATGCTCTCTCTCCTTCTCTCTCGGTCTCTCCTCCACTCTTTCTCTCTCGATCTTTCAAAATAAATAAATAAATAAACATTTAAAAAGAAATATATACTATTGTGTCAAGCAGTGGCATGTACTGTGAATTCAAAAATGAAGCAGAACATGGTAGACATAGTGCTAAGAAGTGCTCTTTTACATTAAGAATGGTCAGCAAAGAGTGAAATAAATCAGGCAGAGAAAGACAGATACCATGTGTTTTCACTTATAAGTGGAACAGAAGAAACTTAACAAAGAACCATAGGGGAGGAGAAGGGAAAAAAATAGTTGGGGAGAGAGAGGGAGGCAAACCATGAGGAACTCTTGAATACTGAGAACAAACTGAGGGCTGATGGGGGTGGGGGAGAGGGGAAGGGATGTGATGGGCATGAAGGTGGGCACTTGTTGGAATGAGAACTGGGTGCTATATAACCAACTTGACAATAAACTATGAAATAAAAAAAAAAGAATGGTCAGCAAAGACGTATAGCAGGTTACACTTGGCAAAGACATGAATGACTTAAGGTAGCATTGTCAGAAAACTTATGGAACGCCCACGTACTTTGAATTTCAGATAAACGAAAAGTAAATTTTTAGTTTGAGTGTGTCCCAAATATGGGATGGGTCATATTTATACCAAAATATTATTGTTTAACTGAAATGCAAGTCTAACTGGATGTCCTGTATGTGTTATTTGCAAAATCTGACATCCCTAATTGGAAGACATGAACAATATAAATGAATATCTGGAGGAAGAACATTCCAGGCAGAGCAGATACCAATTACAGAGACCTGAGGAGATGAGTCCATTGTTGGTGAATTCATGGAATATTAAGAAACAGCAGCCTGTTGTCTTAGCTATTATGTGTTGTTAATGGGCCATAGGGTATTATCAGAGGGATAGAGGAGTGAGGTTTACAATCCTGGGCCATCCCCTGTGGGTGATGCTTTCTCTCCTCTCTCAATAGCCCAATTCAGTTTTTTATGTTAATTACAGTCATGGGGGGAAAAGAAAGACAGAGAAGGAAATCAAAATGCCGTAGCCCTCAGTGCAACAATAACAAATGAACCTGAAAATTACTTGAAAGTAGCCAATATCATTTTATGAATAAATACCAACTCTTATGCAAATTACATGCAAATTACCTCCATGCTCCTCTAACTCATGCAGCTGAGTATAATTCCCGGAAAAACCTGGGACAGCTGTCCTGTTTTCTGTGCTCCCACTGGTAGGTGAGCCACCAGTCAGAGGAAGGCACAACATCCATACTAACCCATAGCAGGCAAAAACTCTCCACTAAAGATCAGGTTTATAGCACCCTTCTCTGGCCTCCAACTTCGCATCCCTTCTCACTTTATTCCTCCAAAAGCCTTAGCTAAGGAGGTACCTAAAAAGAAAGAACAAGACTTTGGCCATAACATCAAGTCTATGGAATTGATTCAGGGCAGAAGCAAACTGGTAGTTTGACTCAATGTACTTAAAGGATTTGGCAATTTAGCATGAACACTCTGACTTAGAGCTCTGTGTAAACACTTCAGAGAAATGAATCCAAAATCAGACATTCACTACAATGTACTCTTAATCGTGTGTGTGTTTAAGTGAATAAAAAACTGCATAAGATAAATCATAGAAAGAAAATCATTCCTTAAAGACATACCATATTTGCAAGCAACAGCTCTACTAATGTTTAAGCTCCGAATTGTAATAAGTTTGCCCTTTAACATTTGTGTACACTCAGTAAGCACACCATATGGAACAAAACATGCAAATGGATCCCCACAAGAAAATGCCTTTGCACAATAAAATAAGATTCACTACCTACAGGTGATCACTTTTCCTGAGATATATATATAAGCATTTTCTGTGATATGTATTCATAATTTTGAGAAAGAGTAGGTTTTTCTTATAATTTTCCACATGTAATCCAAAATTAGCACAACAAATAAACACAGCAGAAAAGCAATATGAGTTGATTTTTCAGTGGTATGGTGTCCTGAGTTAGCTACAGGAGCAGAGGCCTAGACTAAAGTTTGCAGGTAGGAAGTTTACAGTGAGAGCCCTGGAGGGCAATGTGTATGGAACAGCATTGAGCTGTGGTGCCAAATGCCCTCTACCAAAGGTTTACTGGGCCCCCAGGGAACTCTAAGGTGAAATGAGCCTGCAGAGGTGCTCCACGTTGGGACAGGGAGCTCAGGCCTTAAATCCTCCCATCAAGGAGACATCAAGTGCAGGCTGCCCACCAAAATTAGTCATGAACTTGGGCAAGCAGTTCTAATTGCTGTAAGAGTAGGCTCAATGGCCAGCTGCCAGTTGTAATGACCCCCTTGCTGGGAAAATGAGTGTTCCCTATGTGAGGAGGGGGAAGAAGGTCTATATGGTGTCCAACAGCATCTACCGTACCTAAATTTATGGTGGGTTAGGTAAGAGCTTGCTTTTTCTATGTCATGACAGGAAAAGAATGAAAGTCTATAGTTTGCTTTTAGATAACTAATTTTTGCCCTGCTTCCATTCATTTATTTTAAAAACTTTTTAAAATAGATGTATAATTTACATATACTATTCTATTAGTTTAAGGTGAGCAACATGATCATTTGCTATTTGTATGCATTGCTAAATGATCACCAAAATAAGTAGAATTAACATCCATCACCTAACACAGTTACAGATTTTTTCTTGTAAGGAGGACATTTAAGATCTACTTTCTTAGCAATTTTCAAATATGCAATATGGTATTATTAACTATAGTTACTATGCTGAATATTATATCCCCATGACATATTTATTTGATAAGTGGAAGTTGTACCTTTTGACCACCTTCATCCATTTCTCCCACCCCCTACTGCCACCTCTGGCAACACCAACCTATTCTCTGTACCTATGCGCTTGTTTTTTGTTTTTTTTAAGACTCTATATGTGAGATCATACCGTGTTTGTCTTTTTCTGTCTGACTTATTTCACTTAGTGTATGCCTTCAAAGTCTAGCCACATTGTCACAAATGGCAAGATTTCATTTTTTTATACCTGAAAAATATTCCTCTGTGTGTGTGTGTGTGATATTTTCTTTATCCATTCATCCATCAGTGGAAACTTGAGTTGTTTCTGTGTCTTGGTTATTGCAAATAATGCTACAACAAACACAGGCGTGTATATGTCCTTTTGAGCTAGTGTTTTCACTTTCTTCAGATAAACACCTGAAGAGGAATTTCTGGATCATATGGTGGTTCTATTTTTATTTTTTTGAAGAATGTCCATACTGTTTTCCACAGTGACTGCACCAGTTGGTATCCCCACCAACAGTGCATGAGGGTTCGCTTGTCTCCACATGCTCACCAACACTTGTTATTTCTTGTCTTTTTGCTAATAGCTATTCTGATAAGTATGAGGTGATATCTCATAGTTTTGACTTATGTTTCCTTGATGTTTAATGATATTGACCATGGTTTCATGTGCCTGTTGGTAATCTCTATGCCTTCTTTGGAAAAATGTCTCTTTAGATCTTCTGCCCATTTTAAATCAGATTCTTATTTTTTTACTTTATTTTATTTTTTGCTACTGAGTTGTATAAGTACCTTATATATTTTGGATATTAATCCCTTCTGACATATGTGATTTTCAAGTATGTTCTCATACTTTGTAGATTGCCTTTTATTATGGTTGATTTTCTTTGCTGTGCAGCTTTTTTTTTTTTTATAGTTTGATGTAGTCCCACATTTTTATTTTTGCTTTTATTGTTTTTGCTTTTGGTGTCATATTTTTAAAAAATCATCACCAAGACCTATTTCAAAGAGCTTCCCACTTATATATTCTTCTAGGAGTTTTGTGGTTTCTGGTTTGAATCAAACCTGGAGCTTTCCCCTTTAGCTGAAGCTCCAGAACAAGTAAAAAGGCCTCTTCCACAGAAGGACTGGCAGTGTGTTTCTGTCTTTTTCTGTACAGTGCCTTGATGATGGTAGTCTGCCAAGAACTTTCTGATTGATATGGTACCACAGGATCCTGGAACACAAGTTCCACTCCTACCAGAACCAAGAAATCAAGGGGTGTCCCCTGGGGTAGCTACAAAACTCAGGGTACTGAATACCCATAAAAACTTTCTTCCATGACATCATGGTGTTCAGACATGTAGCAGTAGAGGAGAAGCAAGGTGGTGTCCACCGATCTCTGTCTCAGAGAAAGATCTCCCAGAGTGTTTTAAATATGTCTCTTAAATTAGCTGCCCCTGAGGCCAATTTTAATACCAAAAGCGAATCTCTTTCACATAAAGTCCGAGTGTAATTGGCTGTCTCTGAGCCGGGCCCTGGGGTAGGTGAGCCTGAGAACAGGAGCCCTTATAAAGTCCTTCTTCAGATTTCTATATAGTCCTATGGGCCTCATGGGTGCAGCCTTCATTGTTTTTCAAAGCTAGATGTTTGGGCATTCATTTCTCAGGCGTAGGTCTTAAAAGTTGGGGTGCTTGCTGTGGGGTTGAAACCCTTCACTCCTTAGGGAGAAGCTCCAGGTTTTGAATTCCCTCCCAGTTGTGGGTCACCGTGGGGAGTTTATAGCCAGATTGTGTCCCAGCCTCTCCTACTTACTTCAATGTGTTTTCCCCCCCTCATTTTCCTGCTGTATATCATTAATCAGCCAGCCTTTAGGGTTTTGTCCAGAGGATATTCTTCCATATGTAGATATAGACTCAGGTTCATGAGAGGAGGTGAGTTCAGGATCTTCCTACATTGCCATCTTGAACCAGAGCTTCATTTCTTCTGTTGTAAATTTAAAAGTAAGCATTTTATGTTTAAAACACTTTCTTGAAATTATTTATAATTATCCTTTAATATTGTATTTAAGTGTTTTCACTGCTAATAGACATTCAAACTGGTGCAGCCACTCTGGAAAACAGTATGCAGTTTCCTCAAAATATTAAGAATAGAACTACCTTATGACCTAGCAATTGCACTACCAGGTATCTACCAGGTATCTATCCAAAGGATACAGGTGTGCTGTATGGAAACAGCACAAATGTCCATCGATGGATGAATGGATAAAGAAGATGTGGTGTGTGTGTGACACACACATATACAATGGACTGTTAATTGGCGATCAAAAAGAGTGAAATCTTGCCATTTGCAACTACATGGATGGAACTAGAGGGTATTATGCTAAGCAAAATTAGTCAGAGAAAGAATATCAAATGACTTCACTCTTATGAGGACATTAAGATACAAAACAGATGAACATAAGGGAAAGGTAGCAAAAATAATATAAAAACAAGGAAGGGGACAAAACATAAGAGACTCTTAAATATAGAGAACAAATAGGTTACTGGAGGGATTGTGGGAGGGGGGGATGGGCTAAATGGGCAAGGGACATTAAGGAATCTACTCCTGAAATCATTGTTGCATTATTTAAATATAGAGAACAAATAGGTTACTGGAGGGATTGTGGGGGGGGAATGGGCTAAATGGGCAAGGGACATTAAGGAATCTACTCCTGAAATCATTGTTGCATTATATGCTAACTTGGTAAATTACAAAATAAATTAATTAAAAAAGGAAATAGGATTTAGCAATTTATATCAATATACTCTGACAATAACTTTTGATGTTTTAAAAGATTAATAATAATAGTAACAGTGGCTAAAACTGGATAATACTGAAGTAATTTTACTGGTTATATTTATACTCTCCCAATTACATTTTTTACATTATTACCTAAACTCTCTAGCACTTGAGAGACAAAATGAACATGTTTATTGTACAGCGAATCCCCCCTATGGTGACAAGACTTCCTCCTTATTCCTTATCAGGTCTAATCCAGCTCCTCCAAAAACAAAGAAAAAAAAAAAAAGACAAACAAAAGGAATGTTTAAACTCAACGATCTAAGATTCTGCTTGTAAAAGATAGAAAAAAATTGTAAAACACAAAGTAAGTAGAGGACAAGGAGTAATATGAGTAGGAACAGAAATCAATGAAATAAAAAAAGGGAGACAAACGATAGCAAAATAAACATAGCCAAAAGTTGTTTCTTTCAAAAGATTAACAAATTGATAAATCCATAAAAGAATGATGAAGGAGTAAAAGCACTTAGCTTGTTTTCTGAAGTTAGATAACCTTGATAAAGACATTATGAGGAAGGGCACTTATAGACCAATGTACCTCATGAAGACAAATTAGAAAATCTTCAACAAAATATTAGTAAGTAAAATTCAGGACTTATATATTTGTATTGTTTTATTTTTATTACGGGGATTATAAAAATGTTATTCTTTTATTTTTATGTTATGTAATAATTAATAGGTGATATGCAGGTATACCTCAGAGACAATGTGGATTTGGTTCCAGATCACCCATATAAAATCATATACCATGATAAAATGAGTCAATGACTTTTTTTTGTTTCCCAGCATATAAAGTATATTGACACTTAACTGTGGTCTATTAAATGTGCAATAGCATTATGTGTGGTATACTACTACTACTACTACTACTACTGTGTATATTCTATATATATATATATATATATATACCTTAATTTAAAAATAGGTTATTGCTAAAAAGTATAAAGTATTAAATATCATCTGAGTTTTCAGCAGGTTGTAACCCTTTTGCTGGTGCGGGATCTTGCCTCTATGTTGATGGCTGCAGACTGATCAGAGTGGTGGTTTCTGAAGGTTGGAGTGGCCATGGTAATTTCTTAAGACAACAATGAAGTTTGTCACATCAATTGACTCTTCTTTTCGCAAACAACTTCTCTGTAGCAGGTGATGCTATTTGATAGCATTTTCGCTACAGTAGAACTTCTTTCAAAATTGGAGTCAATCCTCTCAGACCCTGCGACTGCTTTATCAACTAAGTGTGCAGAACATTCTAAATTCTTTGTTGTCATTTCAATCATCTTCACAGCATCTTTACCAGGAGAAGATTTCATTTCAAGAAACCACACTCTTTGCTCATCTGTAAGAAGTAATGCCTCATCTGTTGAAGTTTGATCATGAGATTGCAGCAATTCAGTCCCATCTTTAGCTTCCACCTCTAATACTAGTTCTCTTGCTATTTCTGCCACATCTGCAGTTACTTCCTCCACTGAAGTCTCAAGCCCCTCAAAGTCAGCATGAGGATTGGAATTGACTTCCAAACTCATTAATGTTGCTATTTTGACCATTCCCATAAATCACAAATGTTCTCAATGATGGATCCTTTCCAGAAGGGACATTTGGTTTGTTGCCAGTTTTTTTTTTTTTTTAATGAATAAACCACTATGAACATTCACATATAAGTCTTTTTATGCATGTATGTTTTCATTTACCCAAGCCCTGCAAATATCATAATTATGTATGCTTTCTTATGCTAACCCTTATTCTGATCCCCATAGAGGGGAGCCAAAAATAAGGAAGGATCACGTCTACTGCCAGGATCTTAATCTCTAATAACCATTTTCTAATAAAAGTAACCAAGTTTTCTTAGTGATACAGCTGATTCTAAGATTGGAAAGAAAATATACAAGACAAGCCTGAAGCATCTTGTAGTGTCAGAGGTAAGGAAGTGTTCAACACACACATGTGCAAACACACACGCACAAGGTGATTGGGATGTACCATAGGCACATAAAAGCCAACATAAAGAGTTCCCAATACCCAAATCTGGAATAATTTGAGCAAGAAAATAAAGTAGTATTGGATTATAATCCAAAGCATGAAATAAATATTGATGAGTTCATATTGATATAAACAAGCGATTGAATACGTTGAACAAATACATAGTTGGGGAAAAATAGATCCTCCATGTAGAAGAATTCCAAATAAGTTATGTAAACAGTCTCCCTTCTAGAAAGTGTAGCATTAACTTTATGTTCATTATTTTTAATGTTTATTTATTATTTTGAGAGAGAGAGCACGCACAAGCATGGGAGGGGCAAAGAAAGAGGGTAACAGAGGGTCCAAAGCAGGCTCTGTGCTGACAGCAGCAAGCTCAATACAGGGCTCAAACCTATGAACCCATGAGATCATGACCTGAGCCAAAGTTGGATGCTCAACCTACTGAGACACCCAGGTGCCCCATTAACATCATACTCTTTTTTAAAAAATTTTTAAACATTTATTTATTATTGACAGACAGTGAGAGACAAAACATGAGCAGGGGAGGGCCAGAGGGAGAGGGAGACACAGAATTTGAAGCAGGCTCCAGGCTCTGAGCTTTCAGCACAGAGCCCAATGCGGGGCTCGAACCCACAAACCACGAGATCATGACCTGAGCCGAAGTCGAACACTTAACCGACTGAGCCACCTAGGCGCTCCAACATCATACTCTTAATTGCAGGCTGCACTGTTATTTCTTTCCAAAGAGTAAGTATAAAAAAGGAAAGAAAAATAAAAACTTTACAGTGAAGAATGCTGAGAACACTGCCTGAGCCAAGTGATAAAAATTCACACAAACAATGAGAACTCATATTGATTACATGTATCTTTACTATGAGGCAATGAAATGGAACTTTACTCTTGTAGTTTTCCCTCAAAAATCCCATAGTCACCCATCAGATAAATCCTAACTGAGGGACATTTTACTAAACATCTGAACTTCAACACCATCAAGGTCATCAAAAACAAGGAACGTCTAAGAAACTATATCAATCTATAAAAGGCCCAGGACACATGCACTCCAATGTTCATAGCAGCCCTCTCAACAATAGCCAAAACATAGAAAGAGCCTAAGTGTCCATCAACGGAAGAATGGATCAAGAAGATGTGGTTTATCTATACAATGGAATACTACACGGCAATGAGAAAGAATGAAATCTGGCCATGTGTAGCAAGATGGATGGAACTTGAGGGTGTTATGCTGAGTGAAATAAGTTAGGCAGAGAAGGACAGATACCATATGTTTGCACATATAGGTGGATTAGGAGGAACTTAATGGAAGACCATGGGGGAGAAGAAGGGGTAAAATAGTTGGGGAGAAGGAGGGAGGCAAACCATGAGAGACTCTTGAATGCTGAAAACAAACTGAGTGCTGATAGGGGTGGGGGAGATGGTAAGAGGGGTGATGAGCATGGAGGAGGGCACTTGTTGGGATGAGCACTGGGTGTTATATGGCAACCAACTTGACAATAAACTATTTAAGAAAAATAAATAAATAAATAAAAATAAAAGGCCCAGGAGACATGATACTAAATGTAATGCAACATCCTAAAACAAAATTTTTAAAAAAAGGATATTAGGTAAACACTAAGGAAATCTGAATAAAGTTTGTATTTTAGTTAATAATGTATATCAATATTGCTTTGTTAATTGTAACACACTGATGCAAAATGTTTAGTAGGGGAACTGGGTATGGGTTTTACAGAAACTCTGTACTATTTTCTTGTTTTTTCTTTAAATCTAAAATTGCTCTAAATTAAAAATTTACTTAAAACGTAAGGAAGGAAAAACTGGGTATATTTTTAAACTCCTTCTTTACCAATATATCTGTTACTTAAATGATAGAATAAATTAGAAACTTAAAAAGAGTGTCATGAATCCCTTCAATTCAAGCACTTGGTTTTGATTCATTTCAGATATAACTAGATTGGAGCCCCTGGGCGGCTCAGTAGGCATGTCTGACTTCAGCTCAAGTCAAGATCTCATGGTCTGTAGGTTCTAGCCCCACATCAGACTTGATGCTGTCAGCCTACTAGTGCAGAACCTAGAACCTGCTTCATTCTGTGTGTGTGTCTCTCTCTGCCCTTCCCTTACTCACGGTTTGTCTTTCTCTGTCATTCAAAAATGAATAAACATTAAAACAATATTTTTTAAAAACAAATATAACTAGATTTAACAGAGGAAAAATGTTTGTTGAGTGAGTTAATTTCTTGAGTATCTGGTTTGAGGACTTGTCCCCCATGCAAGTCACATTATTCAAGGTTGATAGGTCCACAAAATAACAAGCAAGTCATAAAATCAAGCTCATGCCATAAAATTGTATACAATATGCAGCAGTGTTTAACACTTCATTTAAGCAACTTTTTAAATGATATTTTAAGCAGTACATGTTGGTTATGTTAAGAGGAAGATATTAATGTTGACCAACTTTGTAAGGCAAGTATTAGTCAAGGAGATGTGACCTGACATAAGTCTTGAGAGATTAAAAAATTTGAGGGGCAACTGGGTGGCCTAGTTGGTTGAGCATCTGACTTTTTCTTTTTTAATCAACCAGTTTTCCTTCTTTTTTTATTGCTTATTCTTTAGAGAGAGGCAGAGACAGAGTGAGTGGGGGAGGGGCAGAGAAAGAGGGGGCATAGAATCTGAAGCAGACTCCAGGCTCTGAGTTGTCAGCCCACAGACTGACATGGGGCTCAAACTCGTGAGCCACGAGATAATGACCTGAGCCAAAGTCAGAGACTTAACAGACTGAGCCACGGGTGCCCTGAGCATTTGATTCTTCATTTCGGCTCAGATCATGATCTCATGGTTCTGAGGTTGAGCTGCACTGACAATGCTGAGCCTGCTTGGGATTCTCTCTCTCTTCTCTCTCTGCCCCTCCCCTGCTTTTTCTCTTTCTCTCTCAAAATAAACATTAAAATAAATGGGGGCACCTGAGCTGCTCATTTGGTTGAACGTCCTAGACTCTTGATTTTGGCTCAGATGGTAATCTCATGGTTTGTGAGATCAAGCTCCATCTGTGTGCTGACAGTGTGGACCCTGCTTGGGATTCTTTCCCTCTTTCTTTCTGCTCCTCTTGTGCATGAGTACACGCATACGTGCACTCTCTCTCTCAAAATAAATAAATAAACTTAAAAAAAGCACCTTAAAATGGAGAAAAGGAGACTGTCCCTTGACATTGCTTGAGAATAAGTTAAAAAATGAGTATTATCTTCCTTATTCAAGAAACAGGAAAGAAAATGTAAGCCTACATGAGGTGTAGGGTGAGACAATGTGGAAGATATCTGGAAGTTGCTAAGATACAGGGCAAGTATGAAGTGAGGGGTTGAGGCAGATCTGACAGATGACTATGCATAACTCAAGTGGAGATCAAAGTGACTGGGAGCTAGTGATGGAATTACAGATTACAGAAGACATATATATACTTATGTATAAAATATACTGTAAGCCTGTGTACTTATCAGAATGTTCATAACATTCTCCAATTTGTACAGTGATTGACTTACTCATCCAAAGCAAATTATGCCAGAAATAAGTAAAAAAAAAAAAAAAGGAAGGGTTGCTTCCTTAAGGCGTAAGTAAGGTAGTGATTTCAGTTTGATTCCTTGGCAAACCTTGAAAAATTAGCAATGGTTTAAGGAAGGAATGCTCAGAAACAGTTTTGAATCATCTAGTTTCTTCCTAGAAGCTTCTTAAAGAAATACTTTGAAATGTGTAAGACATTATGGTTTCACTCTCTTTGGTTCATGTCCTAAGGTTTACTGAATTTCTATAAAGTAAAATGAGTCAGAAATATGTCTTCTTTAAAAGTGATTAAGGCCACTAGATAGCAATGTGAGATGAGTTAGCCTAGTGCTTAGCTTGTTAAATGAAACGTAAGTGAAACATGACCTAAATCTTCTCCAAGTTCATGACTGAGTTTGTCCCTGTGTTACAGTGGTTTCTTTCATCTCTTGGGGCATTTAACCTGATTTTTCTGCTAATAGCTTTAAATTCTCTTTTTTTCATTCGGATTTCCCCCCAAATTCATCACTGAGATGGCCTTAAAGGCAGGACTCACGGTGCCAGACGGTGAGGCTGGGTTATAGAATTGCAAAGAATGAGCAACTTCGACGATATCATTCCTGACCTTGCGATTCAGAGACAATGTTTTGTAGATGTTAAAGATAAGCTATTTTTAGGCCCTTTTCCTTGAAAATTGTATCATCTTATGGAGGAACTAAATCAAAGACCATTAGTTGAGGGAGAAATCTGAATTAGAATAAGCTGAAACAAATACATATATATGTATACACACATATCCATAGGTAATGAGGCAATGAAACAGATTTCAATAGGCAGAGAAAAGTTGATAAATACAAAGCAAATATTGTTCATTAGTGGGGGGATGGATAAAGAACCAACTTCTTTAAAGTTGTTATGTCCCTAAACTTGCAACATAACATCCCACATATCCAACAGGAAAAAATAAGTTTTGTATCTGACTAGAATTTATTAAAATGTAAAATTGAGATATGAGTCAGTGATGAAAAGTGGGGTACATAACAGCAGTTCTATATGGGACCAGTGTATAGCTACTATACAGGTACAAGGATGAGGCTGGAGAAGGAGCCAGCCCTCTCCAGGGACACAGAGTTAGTGGTCTGGTGTTCAGCTTAGAACAGAGCACCATGAGTGTGCCTGGGAATCATGTGGAGCGCCAGAGAGTCTGTCTGGTTCCAGTGGTCACTAGGGGACCAAACTGCATTTCTAACGCTTTCCCCCACCCAACGTGATGCAGCAGCAGTCCATCAGGGCACCAGTCTCACTTAAATAGTTTGTTAAAATGTAAACTGTTGGTCCCAGCCTTGCAATTTTTGACCCTGTAGAACTAGGGGCAGAGCCCAACAATCTGCACTTCTGAGGAGTATCCAGGTGATGCTGGTCCAGGAAGCACACTTCCAGAACAGCTGCTTCAAATTCTTAAGCAGCCTGTATAAGCCCTGTCACCTCAGGTACATTATTTCACAACTGTAAGTCTTAATTTCTCTATTGTAAAATGGAGAACATGATAGGATCTAATCCAATAGGGTTGATATGAGGATCTAGTGATCGGCTAGGAATCTGCCAACCAGTCCACATTTGGCTCATTGTCTATTTTGGTGCCACTGTGAGCTAACAATGGTTTTTCTAGTTTCAATGGGCTGCTTATAAGAAGAAGAGGAGGAAGAAGAGGGGAAGAAGGAAGTGAAGGGAGAAGAGGAGAAGAGGGTGAGAGGAAGGGGAGGGGAAGAAAGGAAAAGAAGGGGAGAAGGAGGAAGGGGAGGAGGTAAGAGGGAAGGGAAGAAAGGGAAGAAAGGAGAGGGGAGGAGGGAGAGGAGAAGGAGAGGAGGGAGAAGAGGAGGGAGAGAGGAGGGTGAAGGCAGGAGGCAGAAGGGGAAGCAGCAGCAGCAACAGAGACTGTCTGTGACCACAAGGCCAAAAATATTTATTATTTGGGATTTATAAAAAGAAATCACTGGCTCCTGAGGTACAGCACATAAAGAATAGAGAGGCATCCATAATATAACTAGCATGTGATGAATGTTGTCATTACAGAGAATCCCCTTTTACTGAAGTCTGTTTTTCCCATGTAGCTCAGAGTGGAATATTTCCTGCTCACTTACACAGTTCATAAAGGCAGTCTGTGGAAGGGGTGAGCACTGGTCTGGTAATAATCATAATGATGGTAATAACAATGGTAGTGATAATAATAGATGAGGAACCAAGGTGACTTCATTACTATTCCTTTAACTATTCTGGATTAGGAAGTAAAAATACATATCAAAAATGTATTTCTGCTTCAAAACAATTTTATCATCCCATTTTAGGAAAAGCCCTTTCAGCTCTTTGGAACTGTCTTCAGAGCCTTGGAATAGTCTTTGAAATGTCCTCCCTGTTGGCATGTCTCCCTTTCTGAAGCTGGAGGCATTATCATTTTTAAAATATAAGAATTACTTAAAACCAAGTTTATTTCCAGATACACATGAGAAAAAGAAGAGAAGATCACATTAGGAAATGTGGAATAACATCTCAAAAAACAGGCAATTCCTAAAACATTTTTTAAATGTTTATTCATTTTTGAGAAAGAGAGTGCAAACAGGGGAGGGGCAGAGAGAGAGGGAGACACGGAATTGGAAGCAGGCTCCACGCTCTGAGCTGTCAGCCCCAACGTGGGGCTCAAACTCAGGAACCGTGAGATCATGCCCTGAGCAATAGCTGGACACTTAACTGACTAAGCCACCCAGGCGTCCCACGTTTTAAAAAATGTTTTGGGCAATGGCAGCTGACTAGCTCTGTGCCTGGTGTGCCACCACAATGACTCAGGAAGGACTGCTGTGACTGCAAGACGGGGCACACTGTTCTGGCATTCGTTCATGCCTTCATTTAAGGAACATTTCATGAGACCCTGTATTAGTCAGGGTTCTCCAGAGAAACAGAGCATATAAGATGTGTGTGCACAAAGACAGACATTTATTTTAAAGAATTGGTTTATGTGATTACGGAGGCTGGCAAGTCCAAAGTCTGGACATTGGCAGACTAGAGACCCAGGGAGAGCCTACAGTATAGTTCAAGTCTGAATGCTGTCTGCTGGCAGAATTCTTTCTCACTAGGGGACTTCAGCCTTTTGTTCTATTCAGCCCTTAAACTGCTTAAACAAGGCCCATCCACATTGTGGAAGACAATCTGCTTTACTCAAAGTCCATCAGTTTAAATGTTAATCTCAGCCAGAGCCACCCTCACAGAAACATCCAGAATAAAGTTTAACCAAATATCTGGGCACTAAGATCCAGTTAAGTTGAGACATAAAACTAACCATCATAGACCCGACCTCTACAGAATATAAGTGAATGAATAAAACACAATCTGTTTCTCTGATGAGTTCATATCCTCAAATATCAAATTGTATTTTTGTTCTTAACCTTTGGGGGAGATTTTGAACCTTGTTGACAGTACAGGTAAAGCTATGAACTTCTTCTTTGAAGAATACACATGCACATACACATAAACCTCTGCTTATAATTTCAGGTTTGGTTACATGCATGGCCATTTGAAAGGAAGCCTTCTTTGAGTCACACGTCCCCACAGGTGCAAACACTGTGATATGTGTTTGTGTCTCTATATTCAGAGACAGAAAGGGTTTGCTTCGCAGCCAGCTCTTGAAGATACATAGTCTCAAACAGTCATGCACTTATTTTAGTTACAGGCTAAACATTTCAATGACATTTATTATTGGGATTTTTAAAGGCTGTCAGATGAAAGATCTTTTAATAAATAAAGGATCTCTCTAGTAGATTTAATATTGTTAAAATCCCCAAATATCTGTCAAATAAAAAGATGTTGTGACATTTTCTAATACTCTTATTTCATTTGAAACAAAGCTCAGTTGTGATTGTTTCTTGGTACTTCACTGTGCAGCCCATGTATCTCTAAAGGCACTTTTAATTCTTATTATGTTTTAATCAAATGGTTATTGTCTAATTTCTCATACAATTTTTAACTGGGTACTCCATTTAACCATAATTTTAAAGAGCATACATATATTTATGAAACCATTGCCTCCTTAATTGATAAATAATACTATGTATTTCTTTTTATTGTAAATATAAGAATATGTGCACGGCATTACTAACCTAAGCTTGTTGGCCAAATGGCTATTCAGGTTAAAATTCTATTCCAGTTAAAAATGCTTCTCATTAGACCGTCAGCTCTGAGGTCATAATAGAAAGAGTTCTGCTCTTAAAACCCCAGGAAGAACAGAAACAATTTCCTTATAACACATCAGTGACTTCATTCCCTAGAGAAAATGCTGTTGTTTATTCCTTTTAGGAAAAAAAAAGTTACAGTATTACTTTTTGTTGTTGTTGGTTGGTTGGTTGGTTGGTTGGTTTGGCTTCTATCAACGGCTTAAAATCTTTAGAAGGGTTTGTTTGCAGAGTGTTTTTAGAGATACAGTCTCAGCAGACAGACACAGGGGTTATTGTAACAAAGTATCGATTTAAGTAGCAATCTGTTCTTGTTCTCTGAATTGTGCTCCTTCATAGTGTGTGCTCAGGGTACATCTGTGAGTGTTGTTGGGGTCTGAGTGGGGGGCATGAAAACCCAGAAGCCCTGGGAAGGACCTGCATAGTCACTGAGAACCTGCTCCCTCTCAATAGCTCCCCCCAGCAGCCAGTGTGTTTGTGTGCATGTCCCCTGTACTCCCCCATCCAGGGCCCTTGGGGCTCCAGCCCCTTGGTTGAGCTGCTGTGGGTTAACCCCCGAAAGGAGGTGGAAGATGCCAGCTGCCGCTTTTAGCCAATTAACTAACTAAACGTATTAGCTGTTTTCTGACTGTTGCAGTGAGAAGATCACCTGACTTGTTTTGCATTTTCTGGAGCAACAGTGAAGAAGCTACTCAGATGGAAATACAGTCAACATAGCTGGCTTACAGCGTATCAGCTTTTCTGACCTGCAAACATCTGTGCGCCCTCACACCTCCACTTTCCTTCAGTCCTATTGCTCATTGTACTGCCTCGGCCAACACGTAAAAAAACAAACCCACAAACAAAAAAACCCGAAAAACAAACCAGTGACTCCAGTCGAGTTAGCTGCTTTTGAAAATTGGAAGTTCTTGCCCCCAGATAAATCTGAGTTGACACTGACAAGTACATTTCTTGTGCATACTCTGAAATGTTTCTGTCGCTTTGAGAGAATGAGGGAAGAAATATCCCAGTGGATTTAGCAGATTTAGACCGGTGACAGCTCAAGTACCACTGAGCATGCTTTGCCCATCAGGCTACTTTAATGTGTCAGAGGTCCTCTCTCCCTCTCAGAGGACTCTTTCCTCTGAAAAATCTGTGCGGAGGGAGTACAATGATGGCCAGGCCTTCTGGCATGCTTCGTGCCAGGGTGCAGAAGGAAACCCTGCAGACACACATTTCTGTCCTCAACTACCTCTACATCCACCCAGGGCTCATGGGTGGCTCTGGCCACTGTAAGACTAGTCCCCAGTACAAAGATTGGGCATTGCTTCTATAAGTTTCTTTTTATTTTAGTTTAATTTTTAATTAATTAATTAATAGGGGAGGAGCACTTATGGCTTCTATAAGTTTCTTTTTATTTTAGTTTGATTTTTAATTAATTAATTAATTAATTATTTTATTAATTAATAGCAGGGGAAGAGCACAGAGAGAGAGAGGGAAAGAGAGAATACCAAGCAGGCTCTGCACTATCAACTCAGAGCCCTATTTGGGGCTCAAATTCACGAACCTTGAGATCATGACCTGAGCTGAAATCCAGAGTCAAGACTTTAACCAACTAAGCCACTCAGGCACCCCTAGAAGTTTCTTTTTATTTTGTTTTTTTACTTTTTAAAATTTTTAGATGTTTTATTTATTTTTGAGAGAGAGTGCACAAGTGGGAGTGGGGGAGGGACAGAGAGAGAGAGAGAGAGAGGAACAGAAGATCTGAAGCAGGCTCTGCGCTGACAGCAGCATACCCGAACTCACAAACTGTGAGATTATGACCTGAGCTGAAGTTGAACGCTCAACCTACAAAGCTACCCAGGCGCCCCATACAAGTTTCTTTTTAGAACAGAGCTGAGGGTGTATCTATCAAGTTGCTGTTCAGTCAGCACTCTGTCAGCTTGGAGCTGTGTGCTAATGAGGATCCCAAGAAAGGCTGCTGATGGATAAGCACATTGTGCAGAATAACGATTGGAGTCTTCAGCCTCTCCCAAGAACCAAGACCCTGTCCATCCTCCAGTAATCCCTGGAGCTGGGTCATCATTTACTGTCAGTCTGCATAACTCTGGGCCATCACCTGTATAAGAGCCCACAACTGACAGTGCCACATCCATACCTGTCCGAGGAGGTGGGTGGATTGTTCCTAATATTTAGATGATGTTTACTGATGATTTAAGGAATATCTGTGTCCTACATATATCATCATCCTGCCAAAGACACTAAATATGATGGATGTGTTTTTAAGTTGGCCAAATTGGCTGTCCATTTAGTTCAGTTAGTATTTATATCCTAGTAAATATTTTGGGGGGGGAGGCGGAAGGGGCTTTGTTTTTGCTTTTGTTTTGTTTTTGGTTTTTTGGTGGCAAGTTATCTCTTCTGTAATGATAATAAACTTTTTTATGTAGTTTGACCTGAACATAATTTTGTTCTTGTAAATTTTTCTTTTTTAGTTTACAAAGTTCTGTAATTTTTGGTTGGGAAGCAATCAAGTCAAAAGAAACATGTGATTAGCCAGTGAGCTCACAAGAACAGCACAGCTTTGTTAATTTCAAAAAAAAAAAGAGGAAGAGAGAGAAATGGCTCAAATCACATTTTAGCCTCCAGAGTAACAGATGGAATTTACAGGGAGAAAAATACCATCACAGGCTATTTTTCCATCATTTATATTTGTTGCCAGTGAACTCCTGAATAAATGCAGAGCTTTTTAGATGTCATGCATGAAAGAGTAATGCTGTGTTTTGGCTGAGCATTTTGGAACAAAAGAATAGAAGTGAAAGAAGAACCCGGCAGCAGCCAGGATGACTAAGTTTCTGCCTGAGTTCATTCAGATGAATCACCACATTGAGTGACTTTCCTTGCTGCCATGCCCACTTGCCCGTACATCCTGGTAGGACCTAACTTGGGACTTGTAAGCACTTCTCATGGAGATCTAGGTGGCTTTAGGTCTCTCAACCCAGGATACAAGTAACTGAAACCCTCTTCTTCTCAGTTCTAGATCTGAGTGACAGCGGCATGCCTCCTGGGACACGGTGCCCTGAGAAGATCCATGTAATCCAATACCTAGCACATGATGTCCCTTAAAAGCTCGCTCTGAGTCCATTTGGAATGCAAAAGTTTCCAGGCTTCCTCCCTTGACAAGGGCGATGAAAACCTGTCTAACCTGCAGCCTGTCTGAAAGCATTTTGTTTGTTTTTTTTTTTGAGCCTTGTCAAAATTCAGATTCACTACACAACAAATGATCTATCAATACTTTTAACTGTATTTCTAGTTTGTTTAACCCTTTGTAACATGTCCTTCATAGTCCGAACCCTTAATAGCAAGAATAAAGTACATTTTAATTCACTGCCCTCAGTACTGAAATAATTTATGTTACTAGCCTACATTTTGAAAGCATTTTATTGTTGGGAGTTTTTGGGCTATGTTATAATTCTTAAATTATTTGTGGGAGTTAGGCAAGTGTAGAATAAAATATCAAGTAGTTTTCAAAATATTTCCTTCTAACACATACTAGCTTTACGTATTCTGAACTGAATGAATTTATCAACCAAGACTGAATTCATGAAAGGATTACAGTCCATACATTCATGTACTTTTCTTAAAATAAAAACAGCATTAGTGTATACAAGGCAATGAATACATCTCAACCATAGACTCTCAAATCTAGAAAATCCTACCTGCCTGGGGGACTGAAGACAACAGCTGTACTTGAAGCCTTGTATATTTTTTTCACAGACCTCTGGGATGAGTCACACATATCCCTCAACATGGAGATTCCCTCAAATTAGCAAGCAAACCAACATCCCATGGAACAAAGTGAGGATTTCATTGTTCTTTTTCTTTCATTACATTCCCAGAATTCTGGGGTAAGTCAGGAATAAGACCAAAGACTAAACAGTTCCATATATAAGTCCAAGTCCAGGTCCTGTGAGCTATCTCAGGGAATGACAGCATGTGACAGAAACGGGCTTTAAAACAAGCCTGTATATTTCTCTTTCCTTTGAAATGTGGCATGAATAATTCCTAGTGTTTCTGAACTGTCGAGTGAGCAAATGTTCCAAACTTTATTACACTTCCTCTTGCTCATCATGATATATATGATAGATAGATAGATATGCACACACACATATATATATAGATACACATTTACATATATATGCAGTCAATCTGCATGTATGTGTATATATATACACTATACAAATATGTATCTTGGTGTGTATGTACAGATTTACATATACATCATATATAATATGTGCAGTATCATATCGTATATCATATATGGAATCATATGTATAATATATATAACATATATTACATATATAATCAAAGAGGCTACCCCAAAGCCCATATGTATGTATATTATATCGGTTTACATACATACATATATAAACATGCACATTCAGAATGCATATATACACATATACATATATATATTTTTATAACACAAACACATGTTAAAACATACATGTGTTGAAAACATCTACAGCATTTTCCCTGCATTCTTAATGTAGAACCTGGTACAGGCCCCACAACCCTCGACCATCCTCACTCAGTACCAAGGATATTTTCATTCATACCAGGTAGTCAAGGTAGAGTTCCTGGAAGAAACTGAGTATAAGCCAGCCCTTTAAAGAAGTACTAGATCACATCAATGAAAAGAAGAGAGACGGAAAGGAAATTTTTACAGCACATATACCTGATAAAGGATTAATATGAGAATTATGAAGAATACCTAATAGCAAACAAAACAAGATTAAATCTAATTATGTAAAGTTCAGGGGTGCCTGGGTGGCTCAGTCAGTTAAGCATCTGACTTCAGGTCAGGTCATGATCTCATGGTTCGTGGGTTCGAGCCCCACATCGGGCTCTGTGTTGACAGCCAGCTCAGAGCCTGGAGACTGCTTCAGATTCTCTCTCTCCCTCTCTCTCAGACCCTCCCCTGCTCACGCTGTCTCTCTCTCTCTCTCTCGGAAATAAATAAAACATTTTTAAAAATTTAAAAGAAGTATGCAAAGTTCAAAAACACAAGTGAACTATATATTATAAAGGAGGCAAAGTTATAAAGAAAAGGAGTAATTATTTTAAAATACAAGGGGTGGATGTCTTTGAAGAAGGATCAGAAAAGGAAAAGATTGTGCTATTAGCCTCCTTTTACAATTTGGAAATTGATCCCCTGAGTCGGAGGGGCTAACTCAAAGTCCATACTTCACAAAGGCAGAGTTAACAAAAACAAAGGCAAGAGCACTGATCAAAGAATTTGGGTGTAAATAGAATGGCTGGCCTCAAGAAGTGAGAACACCCAAAATAAGATTACTGGATACTCTGGTTTCTCTTCAGATCGCATAAATCTTTCGCCTTTTACCAAAATAAGATTACTGGTTGTGTCTGAAGCTCAGCTTGGTGGTGTTTCCAAGACACAGTGCAGTAACTTCTCCTCTCCTTGTATATTCAAAGTAGCTGAAGTGATTGAAACATTCAAGCAAACTTCAAGAATTGTCACTTACACTCTGCTGTTGGCATTAATACAAAGTCTTCCATGCGGTTTTTCTGTTTGGTAAGTAAGAAAAAACCACTAGATATTCTGAAAAGATTTATTTACATGATGTTCATCATCTTACTTATAATCAATTGTGAGCTGGATTCTGTGTCACAATGCCATAAAGATGTGAGCTATAATTGTGTGCTTTCTTGTTCCAATAAATACGAAGTTAATTAAAAGTGTTATGCATGGGAAGCATTGCTCTTATCCTTCCTGAAAGATTTTGCATACTACTTCCTTAACTGTAAAACCAGAAGATAATTTTTCAGGAGTCTCATTTCTATGTTTTATTTTCTAGGAAGATAGAAATTTCCTGAGTGTGGTGTCAGGAGAGTTGGTTAAAACAACAGTAAAACTTATTTGCTTTCAGCAGCTTAAAAAATGTATTGTGTCTTTGCTTCATCAACTGAAGATTGTACCTGATTCTCTAGTACCTTTTCATAGTCCATGTTATGTATTCTCCATGTTCATATTTTGATGCTGTAGCAAAGGTGAATGTTGGGGGCTACATGGACAGTGCAAGTTATTGGAATCTTGTATGAAGCATAGGTTTACATGTCATCTGTGTGCATACTATCATTGACAGGGCATAGAAAGACCCTTAAAAATGGCCATGCACATGGACCCCGCCAGTCTACTACTAGGAACGTATCATTAGGAGAGAATCAGAAATGTGATTAAAGACTTATAAGCCAACATAGGTATTTGTATGCTAGCAAAAAATATGAACAGCTAAAACATGCACCAATAGGTGAATACCAAATAAGTTATAGTACATTCATACAAAGAAGTAGTTTATAGACATTAAAAACAGCCTTCAAGAAATATTCAATGACATGGAAGAGGCTCCTGGTATAATATAAAGTGAAACAAATTAATAATCAAAACTCTGTGGACCTAATGATCCCAATTATGGCAAAACATATCTGGATAGGACTAAATGACAATACACTAAGTGAAATGTAATAAACTGGCAAAACCTTCTAGGTAATGGAATTATAGTGATTATGATCTTTCTTTTTTTTTTCTGTATCATTATTTCCCAAACTTATATGGAGAGATTGTTATTTTTCTTATATAATCTTACTTTGAAAAACAGTTCCATGGATAGATAATAAAAATTTCTGCTATATATTTAAATATAAGTATTAAATCTAAAATAAAATTTAGGTTATAGATGCATAAATATCACATTCGCATTTCAAAACTTATTGTAGCATGGTGCTGGATAGAATATGCTGTGTGTGTGTGTGTGTGTGTGTGTGTGTGTGTGTGTGTGTGTGTGATAGACAGAGAGAGAAGAGAGGAGGTCAAGAGACAGCAGAACAAAAGGCTGGTGACCCAAAGCTTTGAAAGCAGCCTGACCTGGCGGCTAATTCTCATTCTATTGCTTGTTATCTCTGGGATCCCAGACAAGTCCTCATTTGTAAAATTGGAATAATTGCAGTTATTAAGAAGAATTTGTAACTGCCATGTGAGGTCTTTACTGGAACACCCAGTTCACGGAAACTTTGCAGTTGTTGAGACCATCACTCTGATTAGAGAGGTCAGGACCAGTCTAGTGCCCAACTCCTCATCATGGGGGACGTGGCTGGCTGGGTATCAGTACAGCTACCACCTCCTCCACTCACCAATACCTTGATAGTGTTCTCATAGCACTTTCTTTTCTTTCTTCCTTGACTTTCTCCAGGGACAAGCTGAGGTTGAGCTGAACCTGTTGGGTTGGGTTGGTGTGGGAAAGGACATGGTGGTCAGGACAAGCCCCATAGGAAATTCCTAAGGAAGAGATTCTCCCCAGCTCCAGTGATTGTAGTAGGAGCCAGAGAGGCCACATGGCACCAAACAACACAAAACTTAGAGGTGGGACTTTCTAGGCACCTAGGAATGTGTGAGATCACAGGCTAGCTTTAGGAACACCTATAAAAGTAAATTTCTCCATGAATGAATGAAGCAGCCCAATTAATCAGCATTTTCAATCACATGACCTAAAATACAAATTATACTAGCATTTAGATAAAAAACAATGTTTCATTAATCTGAAGTCCAGATAGTGAAGTAATATCTCATTTATTATGTTATCCTATACACAGAACACCAATTATCCAAACACACAGCTAAGACCTAGAGTATGGATGAATGCAAACTCCAAGCAGGACAAAAAGGCTCCCACAAAATTCCAAAGCCATGCATGGATATTGATGCACTTTACCCCCAACTCCCATGCTATGCCCATCAGTAGAATTGGGATTCTGGTAAGCTGGATGCTGTGGTATGCTGGCAGAGCCCTGCAGGATCAATGACCACACTGCTGAATGATAACAGAGCTCAGCTGGCCCTCTGCTCATAGCTGGAGGGCCTTGCTCAGGGTCAGGCAGCATCTGATGCATGGTAGATGAGAGAGTATAGCTGCCCAGCACCCTCCACTCATATGGGGTTAACTGAAATCCATGCTGCTCCCACTGAGGCCTTTGATGTGACTGTGCTCACTCCCTGCTTCTGGCTCTGTTGTGTCAATGCCTTCACTCTCCTGCACACTTTGATTCAATTGTACTCTTCAGTAAATTCCCTGCCCATGGAGGTGTCCTGGCCTGGGATACCAGACCCATGGTATCTGATTCCTCTCCATGTGAAATTAGAAGTAGCATATTAGAATGGCTACGTTGGTACTTCTAGAAGCAGGATATGTCACCTAGAATCCTGGTGGGTAAGAGCAGAACAATAATTAATAAAAATGATTAAAAATGTACATATAATATTAATACATCTTGTGCAACTACAAATAGATCTGTATAATCCAATATTCTCTAGGGAGCTCTTTATTGGTAATAAATTTTGAGTCTGAGATATAAAGAAATGATTTAATTGCATTTTTTATGTTTGATGCGGTAAGGAACCATGTGATATTCTTTGTTTATATTTTTGTCAGACAGAAGTTTATGAAAGATGTGCAGGGTAACAATATAGTATAGTTTTAAAAAGGAGAATGATTTCCGAAGGATACTAGCTTAAATGGATATTTACATGGAAAATCTAATAGGTTTCACTCCTATCTCTCAGTGTACACAAAGATTAATGCCAGATGGATTACAGATCCAAATATGAAAGAAAAAATACAGCTCTTTGAAAAAAATCATAAGAGAACTTCTTCATGACCTTGGGAAAGACAAAACACTGCTTAACGAGAGAGCATGGGAAACACTAATCATAAAAGAAAAAATACAATATAATAGACCACATTAACATAAACAACTTGGATTCACCAAAAGTCATCATAGAGAGAATGATAGAGTAAGCCATACATATCTGACCAAGAACTCCTACCGAGAAAATATAAAGAGCTCCTATGAATCAATAAGGAATCCCAGATAAGGTTTTCCAAGTAACCACTAAGCTTATGAAAAAATGCTCAATTATATTAGCTATTAATGAAATGGGAATTAAAACCACAATATAATAGCAAAACAAATTTTAAAAGCAAATAGTACTAATTATTGTTAAGGATGTAATTCTTAGACACTTCTAGTTCCAGTGTAAATTGATCACTGTTGGAACATTTTGTCCAACAAAATGGTAACTGTTTATCAGTGTCTACTAAGGTTGAACTCTTTCATACTCTGTGACTCAAAATTCTACTCTTATGTTTTCATCAAAAGACATGTGATAGTGTAACTACTTGTAATAGTCAGAAACCGGAAATTACCTGAATACCCATCAAGAGTGGGTTAGATGAAAAGATTGTGGTATAGTCATAAAATGGAATACCATAATATGATATGAATAAAACCAATATGGATCAATCTCACAAACATTGCAGTAGAATAGGCCAGATAGACTAGAATATAAGCATTAGTAAAAATACAACATTTATAGTTGATAAAAATTACAAAGACAATTAAAGTTAATATAAGCTGTTAGAAGTCAGAATTGTGTTCCTCTTGGTAGGAAGTAGTGATTAGAAGGGGCACGAAGAGGGTTTCTGGAATTGCTGGAAATGTTGTCTCTTTAAGTGCTGTTTACATGGGGACATTATATTTGTGAGGATTTCTTTACAATATGTGCAATTTTCTGCATACAGTATACTTCAGTAAAAGGTTAAGAATGAAATGGCCCTTAAATGATTAGAATTTGATTTCTGCAAAGCTCATTTAGGATGAGATGTTACAGTAATTTAGGTGGTATTAGATCAAGAAAGAAGGAAGGACTGGATGAGGGAGGGTGGGAGGTTGACTGAGATCAGCACTTACCCTCCCCTCTTCTTCAGTGCTCCTAACAACGGCTTTTTTTGTGTGTGGTTTGGAAGGTCATTGAAGGACAGATGTCAGAAGTACAGTTTCACAAAGAAAGCCTGGTACCAGCCAGGCAGTCTTAACTGCTTAGCAAACTGACAGATTTTCTTTAGTTTGGACAAAAAACTAAAAAATTATCATTTAAAAAAATAGAGAAAATTAATGTATTATACAAAGTATGGAATGACCTAAATATCACACTAAATGCTTCATGTCTGTTAAGATTTCCTCTTCTTTTTTTCCTAGAAAATTCAAATTTGAGGTTCAGGAACCTATGTTTGAAGAATGTGCAAATAAGCTTGTGTTTTTGTGTGTGCATAGCATGCCTATGTGTGTGCCTGTGTGCATGCATGTGCCTATTTGTGCATATGTGTGTCTATGTTTGTCGATGTGCATGCATGTGTCTGTGTGTGCATATGTGTGCCAATGGGTGTCTGTGGGCATGCATGTCCCTGTGTGCGCCTGTGTGTGCATATATGTGCCTGTGTGTGCATGTGTGTGTCTGTGTATGTGCACAGTCCTTGTGGGTGTGCCTGTATGTGCATTGCCTGTGGGTGTGCTTATGTGTACCTGTGTGTGCATATGTATGCCTATGTGTGTCTGTGTGCATACATGTGCCTGTGTGTGTCCATGTACCTTTGTGTGAAATTTTTCTTTGAAGACATTGGGATCAAAGTACCTCCATTATCTCTTTTTTCATTTTTGTTTAGATGACCCACCAAGAATGGATGAATTTCCTGTTGCTGGCATTTTGGGTAAATTTCAAGTGGATGTTTCTTTACAATGCCTTGCTGTCATGGGTATTCTCATTCAATAGGGCACAGTCGACCAGGTCTGCAGCATGTAGCACAGTCATTCATTAGTGAAAGCATTCATCAGGAGAGGCAGATAGAACATGTTCATGGCTGAATTCCCTGTGGCCATTCCCCACATTTGTAGAAGTGAAGTTTGCCAGAATAGTCATGCACATCAGGACTTTAGAAAGCTTAGCTTTGGAGCAAGAAAATAATACATGTGGTGTGATGTTTAAGAATGAAAAATGGAAAATCAATTTTCCCAGAATCCTGAGCGGTGCTGTAATGAATGAGGAGGAAGAGAGTCTGCTGCAGGTTGGAAGCTGCCCTGGTGGGAAGCATCCTGGTGGAAACCGACAGCAACGCCAGCTTAAAAAATGCTTACGCCTCTACGTTCTCCCCGCACCCATGCTGCCAGAGTGAGCTTGCGCACTTTTGCTCTCCTCACTGAAACTGCCATCCCACAGTTGCTCCAGATACTCTGCACACACAGCTCAGACCAAAGAGGCCACTGAGTCCATCAAAATGGTCCCTGGACTGCACTGGATAGTTTTCAATCTAAATATCTCCCTGTCAAAAAACACACAGCTAATGCATGTGCATCTTTTATTTATAAGAGCAAGGGGGTTTCTTTTCCTCTTTTTTTCTTTTTCTTTTTCTGAAAGGTCTCTGAGAAAGGGGGTAATAAAAATCCACTCAAGAAAAATACAAAGGCAATTGCCACTCCGTTTCCCAAGATCCTATCTGGGCTGAGACAGTTGGAACTAAACCTTGGAAAGAGAAACCTACAAAGCTGCTCCTCACAATGGCTAGTCACTGCGATTAATTCCTGCCACAGGAGAGACTGGTTCTGTTCACGGGTGTGTGAGACAGAGAGGCTGGCACACATCTTCAGACGCAGCATGTCTGTCCACCCTGTAGGTGAGGAAAGCAATTGCCCTGCAAGTGCCCGCTCTCAGTGGCACAGTTGGTGACCCTTTCTACTGTCCAATTAACAGTGTGGATCCAGAAGATGCCTCTCATGTAATTGGCAATTTATACACATTGAAACATATTAGTTTTATAGTGAAAGAGTTCTCTAGACTCAGAAATTTATTTTGGTGGCTGTTGAGCTAATTAAGCTTTCCAGTTGGTCTTGTTTCATTAAAATGGACAACTTCAAGGGTAGTCAGTCTATCGAGTCACATGGAAGAAAGTACAAGAGGCAATCTTCAGACCCTCAAAAGTCAATGTTGTCTTTTCCCCAGTGATGCACCTCTATATGATGAATTCCAGACTATTGACAGCAATCTTATGATGTGAGAGCACTTTGCTGTTTACAAAGATTTTTCAGGTACTTCCTTCCTGTCTTCATCTTCCACTGTATGTAACGGAACCCTAATCTCTACTTTGCAGATGTTAAATTTGAGGCTTAGGAAGCATTGATCTGTTAAAGTCACATAGAAGAGAAGATTCCCAAACCCAGACTTCTATTGTAACTTGGGTGTTTTTATTTCCAATATATCATTTTTCCTCATATCAGCAGAAGTGTGGAGACAGAAAAGTAAAACCATTTTGTTTCCTAAAGTTTCTTTCACTGTTCTAGTATGAAGAAAGTTGTTTGATCAATATTTTTTTTAAAAAAATTAAAAAGTTCCCCACTGGTTGAGTAGATGTGTTTTTGAGAGAATGCATTAATCTTCACTTCATGTTTTAAAAAGCCAGTTATATAAACCATACTTCTCCCTTGTCTTTTATTTACAGTAAGCAATGTTCATAAAACTCCCATCAAGATACCATGCTAAATTGGTTCACATCACTCTTAAATAGGCAGGTTTTAAAAAGGAAAGTGGTATTATTGAAGAGAGCAAGATAGGGTGAAAAAGGGAATTAATTAGGGAAAAAATAGAGTGAACGATAGAAAATGACCACAGGCAAGAGCAACTCCTGGGATCTTCAATTTCTCTCAACTTTCAGATAGAAGACAAGGCTTCTTTTTGTTCTCACTTTGTTTTTCTTGCTGAAGACATCAGCTTCGTATTCAAAGGCACCACTTGACTGTATACAAGGTGGTTCCTGTATTGCTTCACCGCAAATAACCCCATACAAACATTTCAAGTGAATTATAACAGCTAATCTGAAGATGGGTCATTGCGTTTCTTAAACCTGATCTGCTTTATTGCTCAGAGCCTCAAACTTCAGAGAAAGTCTTTATTGAAAAGGGAGAGCAAAGAAGGCACAGGAGGGGAGGACAGGAAGGGAGGGAGAATTAATCAGATTCAGAAATAATCCTATAAAGTAGCACACTGGCTTTGTTATTACTTTACTCTATTCTATATTAAATCGTTAAATGCAGGATTTAAACTTTTTTTCTCTTAAGAAAGAATTTAGTATAGTGATTCAACTGACAGGAGAATGCTTTCTATTTTATACATTTTATACTCTGGTGAAAATTATAGGGAGGACCCCCATCTTTCTTAGCTCCCAAGAGATTGAGAGCTCAAATGATGGAAATATTTTTTTCTAGATTATATAATAAAAATTGAATCCATTATCATAACCTTGTGGCATTGTAAAAGTCTATATTGACTTTTGTCAGTACAAGAAAATAATGTGTTTGGTGTCTCTTTAGGGTAAAAATGCATTTTTCTATCTTATAAATCTTTGACTATTACCAGTCTTTATGCAGAAAGAATTCTGGTGTCATGTTTAGTTAATTAGAAAATGGGATTATGAAAGTACTAAATGTGGGTAGGGAAGAATTGATTTCAGTATAGATACATAGTGCATTAGCTAGTCTCTTGAGTGGAGGTGGATGACCCCTGATCTACAGTTTTGCCAGTGTCTGAGGGGCAAATACTCCACCCGTGGCAGATTTCAAGCTGCTAGGCTGGTATCACTTCATGCAGAGACGAGAAGAGATGTGTAGACGACCATCACTGTATAGCATCTCCACCATGTATATGCAATAAATAGGAATACTCTCAAGAAAGGAGATATTAGCAAAATGTAAATGAGGAAATGATGGGGTTTTTTTAGTATTTATTACTTTTTAATAAAATCCATTTCATTGTAAGGTTATGGAATTAAAATTTTAATAATAGCTGTGTTTAACATTGGGCTTACAAAATTTCTGAACATTTTATAAGCCAACTCATGAGCCACTAAGAGCTGGCTGCAGACACTGCTAATTACACAATTTTGTAGAAAGTAAACAAAATATACCTTTTAACTTATTACTTAGAAGTTCTATCAAGCCCCCACCTTTGACAATTGCATTTAGTTGTTAGAGGATACAAAGATGGGTGAGAAATGGCTTCTGACCTCAGGAAGCTCAAGATATAGAGGTCGGGATGGAGGGACCAGTGAGGCTCAGTCTGTTAAGCAGCTGGCTCTTGATTTTGGCTCAGGTTATGATCTCACAGTTTACGGGTTTGGGTCCCATGTTGGAATCTGCACTGGCAGCTTGGAACCTGAAGCCTGATTTGAATTCTGCATTTGCCTCTCTCTATGCCCCTCCCTGGCTTGTGTTCTCTCTCTCTCTCTCTGTCTCTCTTTCTCTCAAAAATAAATAAACATTGAAAAAGAATTTTAAGTTAGAAGAGGACAGGCAGTGCCAGCACAGACATGGATTAGTGCCATAGATAGACTAGGGGCATACACATAGTACCTGGCAAGGACCCACCCTCACAGGGGGGACTCTGAGAAGCACGTTACCAGTAGTCTTTAAGGGGTGGACAGGAGGCGAGATTTCAGACAGAAAAAAGGGAAAATGACCTTGTAGGAAACACAAAATATGCAAGATCAGAGATAGCACTTTGCTCAATTTTTTTTTTTTCCAAGCAAGGAAATTATGCTTAAGATCATCGCAGGACGTGACTTTTAGATTTGTTACATACTAGCTAGGTTTGACATTGACTGAATCACTCTTTCTTCTGTAAAAGTATAACTAGTAAATGGTCGTCTTTAGAACTCACAACCATGGCAGAAGGAAGAGGCTAGAAAGCGGAAGGGGGAGAAGGCAGAAAAAGGTATAAGGAGTAGGTTGCTCTAGTCTGGTCTCTTCCTTTTTTTTTCTTTTCTTTTTTTTTTTTTTTTAGAATGTATTTCTTATATTTTTATTTTATTTTTTAATAGTTTATTGTCAAGTTGGTTTCCATATAACACCAAGTGCTCATCCCCACAAGTGCCCTCCTCCATGCCCATCACACCCCTTCCTCTCCCCCCATACCCATCATTAGTCTGGTCTCTTTCAACAAGAAATGTTTAGTTGGTGTTTGTTATTATTTGGTGGGGGTGGGGTGGAAAGGAACAATAGAGCTCCCCCCTTCCAGATCTCAGGTTGGTCAGAATTTCGAAGACTTCAAATGTGAAACTTTAGCTGCATATTTTCAAATATGAACCATCCTGATAGATTCCCAACCTAGTTGGATTTCTCACAATTTTCTTTAGGGGTATAAACCAATTTGGGGGGCAACTCTTCTGTAAAGAGAAGTTTAATATCCACATGTGTTTTCCTAGACACTCTGGAAGATCTCCAGATCTTTGAGTTTCTTGGGTTTCTTTGAGCTCTTTTCTGAGGAGACATTGAATGATCTCCAGGTGTCCAATTTGAACCTGAGAGTGGAATTTCATTAGCATGTTACAACTTGGCTCCTGGTAAGTATTGCAAATCACTCTCAGCCTGTATTATTACTCTGCCAATTTGTCACTTGGGTACAACTACATGAGTTTTATTTGTACATCAGTGCAACAAAAGGTGCTTGTGTTGATTTTAACAAGGACCAACCAAATTAGATGAAGAGTCATGAACAGAACTTGGTTCTAATTCCTTGGAATCGGCCATGATGATCCATTTCAGGATGCATATTATGGAGGGGATCCCTGTTTATGTGCTTAGGACCCTGAATCACTAAAGTGCCATAAGAGTTCACATCCTAAAGATGTTTGCATCTTACAATTAAGCAAATGGCATTTTTGAGTGTACTATGTTTGGTTAAACCTCAGAAATGCCTTTCATTTGACAAAGTAACTGAAATGTAAAGACTGTTATTCTAGAAACAGAAATACCTTTTGGACTGAAGATCTCCTTATGGGAAGTAAATGCCTTTGACATGATGCCCCATACTCTAAAAAGAAAAATATCTTTTGTATACCTTTCGACATAGGATACAGCATTCCAAACATTTAAAAATTAGTATTCTATCTTAATTTCTGTGTCAAAACCTTGTACAGAATTTCAATGTCATGGATAATTTTAGGCTAATGATCATAACATCATAAGTACAAAGTTAAATAGAATTCAACTGTGTATATACATATATATTTTTACTCTTGCAAATATCTTTATTACACATTTTCCCCTCAATTTTATTAAGCTGTAATTAATGTCTCATTGCGTAAGTTTAAGGTATTGTGATGACAATATATGTACTCTACAAAAAGTTTACCACAATAAAGTTAGTTTATATCCTTCATCTTGTGTAATTACCATGGTGTTGTTGTTATGGTGTGAACCTTATAAATTTTCAAGTATACAATAAAGTATTGTTAACTCGCATGTTGTATATTAGCTGCATGGAATTTACTCAACTTACAACTGAAAGTCTATATACTTTGACCACCATCTCCCTATTTCCCCCACTTTCCAGCCCCTGGCAACCCCCATTCTACTCTCTGTTTTTATGTATTTAAATTTATTTTTGATTCCACATTGAAAGATAATAGGCAGTATTTATCTTTCTCTGGAGGCTTATTTCACTTAGTAGAATGTCCTCAAGGTCCAACTATGTTCTCACAAATGGCAGGATTTCCTTCTTTTTAATGGCTGAATAATATTCTTGTGAGATATATATGTATATTTCATTACATGTAATATGTAATACATATGGAAAATATATGTATATCCTGGTGTATGACCTTTTAAATGTGTCATTGAAATGGATTTGCTGTTTGAATGTAATTTTGTTGAAATTTTTTACATCTATATTCATCAGGGATACTGACCTCTATTTCTTTTTTCATAGTATCTTCATCTGGCTTTGTTATTGGGGTAATACTGGCTTCTTAAAATGAGTGTGGAAGCATTCTGTCTTCAAATTTTTGGAAAAAACTTATGTTAATAGCTTTTTATTTTCAAGAAAATAAATACTTTTATTAACATGGTCATTGTTTTTTATTACACGTGGAAGGGTTTTGACTTCATACACTTGTCAGGTCAGCTACTCAAATGAACTTATAGCAGGACAAGTTATGAACTTCAGAAATACCCAGTCCCTGTGCACTTTACAGTCCAATGTAGACGGTCCTCTTGTCTTTCTCCAGCCACTCAAGAGTAGCTCTTCCATTTTATGCCCAGAATCCCCTGAAATGCATCAGGGTATTACATCAATTTGTATAGAATACCAAAATCTAGTCTCCAATTATAGCTGAGTTGGGTTGTCCAAACAAAATGACCAGACAGGTTACATCAGAAAGTGCACATATAATTTAAATTTTCAACAAAGTACATTTCTCCTTCTTTTTTGCAGACATTGATACCACAGTTCTGGTGAAGTGGGGGAGAATATGGCCTTTGGACATCTTCCAGCCAGCAGAACTAGAGGAGGTGAAAGTGCTGGAGACTGAGGAGGATTTCTAGCAGCTTCTGCTGCCAGTCTTCAGCAAGATGTCAGAGGACAACACGACTCTCACTCAGGGGTAGGGGAGAGCATACAATGAAGAAGGAGCAAGTTATGAGAGATGGACGATATGCTCATTCAAATAAAAATACAGGTAGAGGGGAGGTCTCGGAGGAGAGCACCCTGAATCATCTTCAGAATCAAAATGATGGAATCGAGGACAGAGTGATCAAAAGGAATGAGAAGGCAGAGGAGAAGGCCAAGGAGCTCATGAAGATGACAGAGATGTTGGTGGAGCTGGTCTGTGCATAAACAGAAGTGAATCATCCTGAAGGAAGGCTGGCAGTTTACAGACAATGGGTTCTGGCCAACTGATAAGCTTAGTTGACACCCTTGAGAAGATGAAACAAGAAAGCCTTTTGTTTTCTCTCCTCTCCCCCACCCCCTCCCATCTACACTCTGCTTTTGCTTACACCCCATTTCTGCAATGGTCTGTGGTTGATGACCTCAGTGTTAGTTTTGACTGTTAACTGTATTGGGTTTGGAAAAGTAAGTTGTATTTGGAAAATGAACTCACATGAGAATTAGGGCCGAGATGATAAACTCTTGAAACAATCGCATTTATTCCTGAGCTTTGATATTTCTAAATTTTCAGGTGCTTTGCTCTTTGTTATGTGACTTGATAGCTCCCTGGAACTTTGAGTCTGTGTCACATGAGACTGAGAGTTGGAGTTTTCTAGCTCTGGAGGTGCGAAAGAGACCTTGTTGCTCCTAGAAGATTACTTCATGCAGCAACTGCTAAAGAAGCTGAAGAAAGGACCAGACCATCTGGGAATATGAATGGGACTGATGAATCAAAAGGGATGGAGAATGATATTGTCTGTATTTCCAGACTTTAATTTCTGTGTGAGACCAGATGTTAATTCTTTTTTTTTTTTTTTAAGTTTGGTAGAACTCACCCATAAAGGCAACTTGTCTTAGGCTTTTCTTTGTTGGGAGGCTTTGATTCCTAATTTAGTTTCCTTCCTTATTATTTCAGATTTTCTTTTTCTTCATAATTTGGATGTGGCAGATCATATATTCCTAAGAATTTATCAATTTCTTCAAGATTATCGAATTCATTGGCATATAATTAATTGCTCTAGTATTGTTTTATGAACTTTTGTATTTCTGTGGTATCAGTTGTTATGTCTCCTCACTTATTTCTGATTTTGTGTTTTCTTTTTTTTCTTTATAGTTTTGTTTCTTAAAAAAACCACCATTTATTTTTAATTTTAAATGTATTTATTTAAATCCAAGTTAGTTGACACACAGTGTAGTATTGGTTTCAGGAGTAGAACCCAGTGATTCATCACTTACATATGACACCCAGTGCTCATCCCAACAAAGGCCCTCTTTAATGCCCCTCCATTTAGCCCATTCACGCACCCAAAACCCCTCCACCAACCCTCAGTTTGTTTTATGTATTTAAAAGTCTTTTATGGTTTGCTCATTCTCTGTTTTTATCTTATTTTTCCTTCCCTTCTCCTATGTTCATAGTTGTGTTTCTTAAATTCCACATATGAATGAAATAATAATATTTTTCTTTCTCTGACTAACTTATTTCACTTAGCATAATACATTCTAGTTCCATCCACATTGTTGCAAATGGCAAGATTTTATTCCTTTTGATTGCTGAGTAGTATTCCATTGTATATATAAGCCACATTTTCTTTATGCATTCATCAGTCAATGGACATTTGGACTCTCCATAATTTGGCTATTGTTGATAGCACTGCTGTAAACATGGGGGTGCATGTGCCCCTTCAGAGCAGCTCTTCTGTATCTTTTGGATAAATACCTAGTAGTGCAATTGCTGGGTCATAATGTAGTTCTATTTTTAATTTTTTGAGAAATCTCCACACTTAATCTTTTCTACTTGTTACCTATTCTTTATTTCATTTATGTGCACAGATAATTGTTATCTCCTTCCTTTCACTAATTTTAGGCTAGTTTTTCTTGTTTTTCTCATTCTTTGGGGGTATACGTGAGGTTGTTTTTGAGAACTTCTTTATTCTTAATATAAGAATTTATTACTATAAACTTCCCTCTTAGCATTGTTTTTGCAGCATCTCCAAAGCTTTAGTATGTTGTGTTTCCATTTGTTTCAAGATATTTTATTTTTCCTATTGGTTTTATTGTTGGCCCATTGGTTATTCAGGAATATGTTGCTGAATTTCCACATATTTGTCAATATTCCAGTTTTCCTCCTGTTACTCATTTCTAGTTTCATACCACTGTGGTCAGGAAAGATGCTTGGTATGATTTCAATCTTTTTTTTAAGATTTTTTTAAAATTAATGTTTACTTATTTTTGAGATAGACAGAGAATGAGCAGAGGAGGGTCAGAGAGAGAGAAAGAGAGAGAGAGAATTTAAAGCAGGCTCCAGGCTTTGAGCTGTCAGAGCAGAGCCTGTCATGGGGCTCAAACACACAAACCATGAAATTATGATCTAAGGTAAAGTTGGATGCTTAACTGACTGAGCCACTCAGGTGCCCCATAATTTTTTTAAATGTTTATTTATTTTTGAGAGTGATTTCAATCTTTAAAAAATTGGGTTATATTTGTTGAGAGTTCAAATCATTAAAGAGTATCTATGTTTTGTGCTCTAACATATGACCTATCTTGGAGAATGTTCTATGTGTGCTTCAGAAGAATATGTATCCCAGTGCTGTTGAATGGAGTGCTCTGTATATGTTCCAAAGCAAAATTCAAATCCAATGTTTTCTTACTGATTTTCTGTCTGAATGATATATCCATTGTCAAAAGTGGGATATTAATGTCCCGTATTATTATTGTATTTTTGTCTATTGCTTCCCTCAGCTCTGTTAATATTTGTTAAATATTTAAGAACTATGGTGTTGGGTGTGTTTGTATTTACGATTGTTTTGTCCTCTTGATGAATTGACCATTTTATCATTATATAGTGATCTTCTTTGTCTCTTGTTACAGTTTTTGACCTAAAGTCGATTTAGTCTGATACAAGTATAGCTTCTCTGTTCTCTTTAGTTTTCCATATGTGTTGAATATCTTTCCCCATCCCTTTGTTTTGAACCTCTGTGTGTCTTCTAAGCTGTAGTGAGTCTCTTGTAGGCAGCATAGAGTGGGATCTGTTTCTATATTCATAAAGCCACTTTGTGCTTCTTGATTAGAAAATTTAATCTATTTACATCTACAGTAATTACTGATAGGTATAGAATTGTTATTGACATCTTATTGTTTCTGGCTGCTTTTAGTTTCTTTGTTCTTTTCTGCCTTGCTTCCTGCCTTTCTTTGTGAATTAATCATTTTCTATTATATAGTATACCTGAAGTCCTGTAAGGAACTTATTCATTACTTTGTATTATATTTTCTCTTTGCTTTTCTTACTCAATAACTTTAAATAATCTATCTTCAGGCTCACTGGTTCTTTCTTCTCCTCAATCTAGTTGGCTGTTGAAGCTTTGTTGCATCCTTCAGTCATTGTATTCTACTGCTCCTAAATTCCTGTTCATTTATTTTTTATATTTCTATCCTTTGTCAAATTTCTCATTTTGCTCTCTTATTGTTTTCCTGATTCCATTAATTTTTTAAAATTATTTTATTTTTAAGTAATCTCCACATGGGGCTTGAACTCCCAACCCTAGATTAAGAGTCACACACCACTGACTGAGCCAGCCAGATGCCCCATGATTCCATTAAATTTTATCCAGTTTCTTATACATCTCTGAGAATCTTAATTTTGGGGGAAAGTTTTTTGAAATTTTTTTTTGGAAAATTAAAATTTTTTGTCTGGTAATTCCTGTATCTCTACTTCCTTGGGATTCAGTATTAGAAGTTTCTTACATCCTTTTGATAGAATCCTATTTTCCTGATTCTCATTGATTCTTGTAATTCTGCTTAGTTGTCTGCACATTTGAAGAGGGAATTGCCTCTTTCAGACTTTACTGACTGACTTTGGTAAGGACGAACCTGCCCCTGAGGATGGGGGCATGCCAGAGCATGCCATGACCCTCTATCTAGTGGTGCTCATCATCAAGTGCAGTGATATGTGGCTGGTCCAGGTCCAGGGGGCATGGTGACTTGTTGGTTCAGGCCACTGGGGTCCACAGCATCAGCAACTGCATCGTCCTTGAAGAACGCTGAAGCAGATCCATGGAGGCCTCAAGGGTTGGTGGTGTCCTCAGCAGGACACCAGGGTGGCAGGGCACCAGGGCAGGCAGTGGTGGTGACTGGAACTAGTGGTATGCACACACTGGACTACAGAGAACATCTGTAAGTACCCGTGTAATGGAAGAGACTGGTTTCATGCATACATATAGTGGTGGAAACCAGAGCAAACAGCAAGGGTGGGAACAAACTGTAGGCATTCTGGCAGGTGTGAGGCCTTTGGCCATCAGTCTGCAATACCATGGCTGCTGGCTCTTGCCATGTGTGTACAGAAGCCCAGGATGGTGCTGGAATACAGGTCAGGGGCATGAAGGGACACAGCTGGAAGGGGCAGCTCAAGATGAGCTGATGGTGCACCACTGGTGGTGCAGGCTAGAGATAGGAGATAGAGTCAGATCCAGGCCCACAAGCTGCTGTGGTGGCTCTGGCTGTCAGCATGCTCTTCTGTGTCTGCAAGTCTTCACAGGGGCATGTGAGCAGCAGTGGAGGCCAGTGACAGGGTTTCACATGGCATGCCAGTGCACAACTAGAGGAGTTGCTATAAGTGAGCCAGATGGTACAAGCTAGTGACAGGCAATAAGGCTGAATCTGGGCCCAAACAGCCATGGGGGCTTGCACTATTGTTGTGCATTTCCCCAGCTCAGGGTCTTGCCTAAAGTGTACACATGGCAATGGAGTTTACTGTATCAGGCCAATAGTGTGCAAGTACACAACTGTGGGTGCTAAACCCAAATACACATAAAGTAGTGGGGGTCAGCCACAGGGCTCTGGGCTTGCTGCCAGTGTGTGTCTCTGGCCTAAACAGGGGGTTTGTGAGAGGAAGTAGGGAGGGACATCAGTTGTTGATACATGCAAATGAGAGTAGGCTTAGGGATAAAGCTGGTGAAATCTGCAGGAAGTGTGCCCAGGCTGTACTGGTCTTTGATCACTTTAGTGATGAAAGCTGCTGGGGCTGGCTGTGAAGCAGGTCACCAGGAATCGTGGTCACTCTGTTGTGTGGCTGATCTTGGTCGTCCCTGTTTTTGTTCCTTGTTCCCAGATACCTATGTCTCAGCTTTGTGGGTCTCTGGGAGGGGTGCAACTGAAGCACATTCTTCATGAGATGCCCCCTAAGGCTGGGTAAACTGACTGCTCACTCTGCCCTCTCTTCCCCAGAGATGGACTCTTTGTAGCTGGTGAGGTTCCTTCTGGTACTGAGCAGTGCAGACCTGGGGGACAAGATGACAAAGGCAAAAAGAGTCTGTTCTTCCTTCTTTTTTGTGCAGCTATTCTCAATTTTTTATCCCATTTTGCTGCTGAACATTTCTTATTAGACTCGAGAGTTTTTGAGAGCTAATCTTGTTCATGAATAGCTGTCCAGTGTTTTATCTTTGTGGGGAGTTGGAGGCTGGGGTCTTCTCCTCTGCCATATGGTTATGTTACTCCTATATATTTTAAAATATTTTTTTGTTTTATGTAAAAGATAAAAATATGCCATTTAATATAAAATATAGGATGTGGTACAAGTTGCCATAAATTTTACCCCCAGGTCTTTGTCTAATTGGTTGATAAATTTTGACAACGATTTTCAGTGTTTTTGTTCAAAGCACCTGACAACTTTAGATATGGACAAATCACCTACTCTTCAATCACCACACTCAAAGGAGCTGTATGTTGGAGATGAGAGAAGGGAACGTTTATGTCTGTACAGAAAGAAACTGGTTTGAGAAACATAAATGAGTAGGAGGCAATATATAGCAATGTCAAAGACAGCCACATGGTTAAGTGGGCCCCAGATAATGGTACATAAAGGGAAAAGGCACATCCCTAAACAGACAGAATTGGAGAGAAATAGAGAAAAAAAAACTGAAAAGATTCATATCACTGAATAAAAACATGGCCACTTCAAATATTTGTCTGTACAATAATCACTAGCCATAAATACCTACTAAAAATTTAAATTAATTAAAAACAAATGGAATTAAAAAGTCATTTCCTTAGTCACACTTGCAGCATTTCAAGTGCTCAATAACCACACTGGCTACTGGCTTTTACAGTGAACAGTACAGATATAGATTATTTTCTTCACTTCAGAAATGATGATCACAGATCATGAAGTGCATTGGACTCTATCCCAAAACTAACATATTCATATATATGTACCTACTGTGCACATTTCTGCTGGGGTATTTTAGTAGGTGGGAGGTGAAGGGGTGTTGACTGAAACTCTGGGACATTGCTCCACGGTGTCAAACTAAAATAATTATGGGGAAGAGTCTATATTTCTGAAAAATGGCAAAACCTTTTTGAGAGGGCAGATGGAAAGAAATCTCCTTGCCTTTACACAAATGAAAGAGAAATTTATCCTGCAAAACATTTCCTGTCAGGAGGCTGCAATCCCACATAGAAAAGTCAGCATGGGAGGAAGCAAAGTCTTTCTTAGTAACTAATCAATGAGCCTGTACTCAAAACAGGTAAGAAGCAAGATCTGGAAGTAAGGGCCTGAAGCCTGAACAACAAATCAGTCATTCCACCATATATGATAAGAGACTTGAGTAGCTTGGAGCTAACTGAAGAAGATCCAGAGGGCCAAGACAGTCCTGAGCAGATATCCGGCTAAGATGTCTCAGCACATAATATATGTCCTTTATCTTCAGTGAACTAAAAATCTGTGCATTGAATGCGAAAAAGTTGTTACAAGATTTGGGTTCAGTCATTCTTTTTTTAAATGTTTATTTATTTACTTTGAGAGACATAGAGAGAGAGAAAGAGTACTCACATGAGTGGAGGAGGGGTAGAGGGAGAGGGAAGAGAGAAAATCCCAAACAGGCTCCACACTGTCAGCACAGAGTTTTAAGCATGGCTCAATCATGAGATTGATGCTCATGAGATCATCACCTGAACTTAAATCAAGAGGTAGACACTCAACTGACTGAGCCACCCAGGTGCCCCTGAGCTGAGTCATTCTATAGCAGAGTTTCTCAACTCATCTTGTATATTAGTATCAACCCAGAACTTTTGAGTACCCCCTGCCCAAGCCATACTCAAGCCAAGCTCATCTATATCAGACTCTCTGGTGGGACTCAGGCATCAACGTTTTTTTTAAAACTCCCCAGATATGAGGTGCCTGGGTGGCTCAGTAGGTTAAGCGTCCAACTTCGGCTCAGGTCATGATCCCACGGGTCATGTGTTCGAGCCTCGCATCAGGCTTTATGCTGACAGCTAGATCAGAGCCTGGCGCCTGTTTCAGATTCTGTCTCTCTCTCTCTCTGACTCTCCCCTGCTCATGCTGTTTCTCTTTCTCTCTCTCAGAAATAAATAAAGCATTAAAAAAATTAAAACTCCCCAGATGGATATAACATACAGCTGAAGTTGAGAGGGGATACCTATAGAAACTGACATGGAAAAACCTCTAGACATATTTATAGAAAGAGGCAAGTCAGGGACTTAGGATTTCCAGTCCCTTAAGATTTCCTTAAGATCTTGGAAATCATTATTCCCATTCTCTCAATAAAAATGTTGAGCATTTTTGAAAAGAATTCTTCCTAGATTCATTAGAGAATTGATGTCACAGGGCAAATTGTCACCCCAAATTGAAGATGGACACAGAGTCACAACGCACTGGGGACAAAAAAAGTTGCTGGTGCCATCAGGGGTGAGTGATTAATTGCTGAGACTGAGTTCTGGTCAGCCTTGCAGATTAAAACCCCTGGGGGCCTAATCTGAAGAAGGGTATTGCTGTATATTGGAAATTTTACCTCCAGGAGCCCTAATAGTGTCTAAGGGTGAAGATTTGAAGATCAGGAGAAAATCCTTTCCTTCTTCTGGATGTAGGAAGGGAAAATAATTATTCTGAAACCTACCCAGAGCACTCAGCTCTGTTTCACAGAGCTTGTCCTCAGGGAAATTATCTTACTGGATCCTAGCTGATTGGAATCTTATTAGATACTAACCATCTTCTCTGATGAACCATGAAGAGTGGGTGTGGCTGGTGAGAAAAAGAGAGTTTGGAGAGATGAAGTCTTGAATTCTGGTTTGGCTGCCTATAACTGCTGGAGCAGCAGGGCGTTCAGAGACATGGTACTTCCTGGGGCAGATGTGGCTTGCCTGGGAAAGCAGGTCACATAATGCTCAGTGTGATCAATTGCCAGATGAATCTCAGACAATAAATATATCCAACCCAGAGGTGGCAATAACACTCTAGCCTGAGATATGCACTTAAGGATTTTGGAGAAGATAGAGTCTGACCTTGATCCTGAATCCTATGCTATCCTGCCTTTCAACCAAGAACATCCACCTAGAGATAGTGATTCCATCAAGGGTGAACAGTCAGGACAGAGAGGTGTGCTGAGCTGCATCTAGGACACCCTCTCTCCCGTCACATGAGAAACAGGAACAGCCACTTCCTGCAGTTGGAAGTGTTGAGGAAAATACAAGGTCAGGAGTAGCTCAGGTGAGAGGATAAGAGCTGCCGGATGAGGGAAAGAAGTGTGGGAACTTGTGTGTGATGCTGTGCTCAGAGTCCTCCTGGAGGTCATGAGAACCCACTAGTGATATCCTTTTTCTTGGAAATTACACACAAAAGAGTAGTCAACATAACAAAAACAGCAGCTTATTTCATCATTTCAGTGAATTAGTTCATGAGCTAAAGACCAGGGGCTATGGTCTCCAGCAAGGAAGTTTCCCACTGACTCCTTTATTGGACAGGCTGCTTCTCCTTTCAAAAATAAAACCGTCAGCAGTCTCTGTTGATAGTTTGTAGATGCTTCACAGGGCAGTAGGACATGGGCCTACTGTGTCGTTATGTTGTTTGGTTTGTGTTTTTGTGATAGCAGTCACCTCAAGGATATCACTCAAACTCCAGCCTCCTGGTCAGGAGCTTCTCAATGATCAACTATGAACTTCCACTGAAAAAATGAATGAAACAATTATACATAGAGAGAAGTTCCATTCTCTCTATGCAAAAAATAAGCACCAACTTTGTCTACCACCAAGAGATAGTGATAGTGGTCACTTGTGCAGTATGACTTTGAACTACACCTTTTGTTCCCAAATGAAAAACTTCTATATTGAATATTCAGTAAATATTTACTAAAAAATTATTTGACTCCACCAATCCTGGCCTTTCCATGTACAAATAAGCAACTTAAGGTCTCTTGGTTTTCAATTTTTGTTTTCTAATCTGTCAAAATCTGTTTTAATTAATTATTTTCCAGTGATTAACTGATTTCACCCTTTGTTGATCTTTGTTGGGCAGTGCCTTCTAAGATTTGGTCCAGGTGCCGTGGCCCTCCCTTAGTTCTCTATAGACCTGTGCGTGTGCCCAGCATTGACCTTCTCTTAACTTCTGCACTGTCCATTGCTCCGGTTCTTCACCTAACTATTGCTATCTCACTCCATTCATTCCTTTGTTCAAAGACCACAACTACTACAACTCCCCACATCCTGTCACTTTACGGTCCTTAACCCTACTCTCCTTTACTCCAAGCACTTATCATGACTTGGAAAACCAGTAAGTGTGTGTTTACTTGATCATTGTGGTTTTGTCCACTAGAAAATAAACTCTAAGAAGGCATAGGTTTTGTCAATTTGGTTCACCACTACATTCCCATAGCCTAGAAGAGTACCTAGTATAGGGTAAACCCTCAACATTTAAAGGAACTAAAGAATGCTCAAGGGAGCTTCTTTATTAAGCAAAAATATTATTTTATATGCAAATAATCAACTTTTAATTTATCTTACTCATTAGGATTGAGTCAGCTGAGTTGGAGGTGTCTTTTTTCAGAAAGGCCACAGATTAGTTAAACCCATCAGAATAAAGACAGGAAGCTGCTGCTGGTGAAGACTTGACCTACTTGTAGTTGAGCATGGGAATTTATAAAATAATTTCCAAGGGTACAAACAGACCTGTAACTGAAGATCAGGTCTGACATGGAATACACACTGGGTAAAATTTCAGAAGAGAAAAAAAAAACTTACCTGTCACACTTGCATTTTGGCCAATTTGGTTACTGCTATGTGGCAGCTATTTTGCTCCTGAAAGAGTGAACTGATCAAAATAAATTGTCACATTCTGATTATTCAGGGTCATTGTATAGTAGCCATAAAGGAGAGGAAAACAAGAATGGGACTCAGTAAAATTCAATGAAGTGTGTTTCATTTGCATAACGTTTCCTGATGGCTACACTGAAGAGCAGTTTGCATGGTTGGACAGTTAGAGTGTGATCTCTTAAAGAAGAGCATTCTGCTCTATTCTAGAGTGTGAACTGAAGGACACCAGGGCTAGATAATCTATAGCTTGCATGGCTGATATGTTTTATGACTATGGCCATCTCATAGTCCAGGTCAAATTCCATAGTCCAGGTCAAATTCCAAGGAGACTTACCATTTGTAATGGCAAAAATTTACTTATATTTTCTGAACACAAGGCTAGTAAAGTCTTGTATTCTCTACAAAGTAACTTTGGAAATGAGGAGTTATATTAAATACATAAAACTAAGAGATTTTCAAATACATAAAACTATAGTTTTCAAGCCAAAGATGTCAAAATTAGGGGGATGTTTCCAATACCCATCTCAATGAGCAAGGTGTTACTGGCATGTGAAGACGTGACAACCGTACCTGAAGGTATTAATGGGCTCAGTAATTGACCACTTCCATCCTTATCATCATTTCCTTCTTTTTCGCTTCATCTTCACTGGAAAGGAAGAAATCAATTAACAGAGGGCATCTTTCACAGCAAAAACCTCATTGTGTAAAATCTGTGAGGCTCAGGTGACAAGCAGACCTTCTGAACCTTGTTGTGTTTAACTGTTAGTCTGACTTTTCTTGGAAATATCTCTTTCCCTTTCCTGTTTTGTTCATATCACAAAAAGGCTGACTTATATTTTTAAAAAGAATTTATTTAACTTTATTTTAGAGAGAGAGAGGGTGAGTGGGATAGAGGCACAGAGGGAGAGAGTGAAAGCATTCTAAGCAGGCTCCACACTCAGCATGGAGCCTAACAGTTAAGCATGTATTAGTAATGGTCAGAAATTCCCCCATTCCAGATCATGTGCTTTATTTCCTCATGTCCATTTCTGAACACTACTAGCCTGGTCCTATTGTTGGCAGATTAAGGATGAGTAAAAACACTCTTCATGTAACCTCAAGCAATCCTCTCATAAAACAGAAATTTGACCTAGCACTAATGTCTACCAGGGTATTATCGAGCATCTTGATCCAAAACTAATTTCTCCATCTGTTCTCCAAGATCTGAAACATTGTTAACCAAAATAAATCATTTTATTTCACAATCTTAGGTCCTGATGTAAACCCTAACACTCTGTCAAAGGGTTAAAACACTACCTTCTTCCTGTGCTCTTTAAGGATTTATGGATCCCCTTTCCAGTGTCATTTCCACTGCACACTCCCCTCTGTCTGCTTCTGACTCTTGGCCACTGCAGGTCTACCAGAAAGTCCCCAATCCCCATTACTTGACTGTTATCCACTGGGACACTAAGTCCTCTTGTACCCTCCATCAGCTGCACTCTGGGCTGTAAGTACCTATGTCTCACTACAATTATTCCTAAATTCACACATACAGCATGAGACTCAATTCAACTTGCAAAGCCTACCACTAAATGCTACTTTCTCCACGAGGTCTTCTGGGATTATTTCCTCTGAATCTGGGGTTTTTCATAATGATCTACCACCATCAAGTTTCCTTATGCAATGTAATTTATATTTATCTCTTTGGACATTATTTTTTTTTTTTTTTTTTGGTCTGTTAAATGAAGAGATTGAACTAAGTCACTAGTTCTAAAAGTTGGTGGCAAATCAGTTGGATATGAAGAATTCATTGATAGTACAAATTTCTAGTCCCCACCCCACTCCTAATGAACCCAAATGCTTCAAAGAATATAAGGGAAGGAAGGGAAATAAGGTATGAGAAGGATCATACCTGATAAATTATTTATTCTTACACAGCCTGTCCTACAACATTTGGAAAAATATAAGGGGCCTAAGATAAACTCAAATATAAATGCTAATTTTTTTTTTACTAACTTGATTGGAATTGTTGGCAGAACTAGATCCAACACTGTTATACAGAATTGATTTAAATTGGATATTTTCTTGTAATATTACCTTAACTATTCAAAATGTGCTAATGACATGAAAAGAAATCCAAAGCCAAGGTATAGACATGAGGAAAGAATGCACTCTTTCCAACACAAAATCATGTCCAGATCCTGACAGCAAAAGATCATGAGCATTTTTGACATGCCGACATTCCAATCTGAGAGGGAAGCTGTACCCTCAGTGTTCCAGACTGTAACCTTCAAATTATATTACTGCCCCAGGCAGACAAGGCCACAGTTAAAACCATTTACCCAATGAAAGCAATTTAATACCAAAATGGTAAAATGCAGACATTGATTTTTTGNCTGGATCCTCCAGCAATAACACATTTATTACAGAAAGATTGGGACAGCTCTTTGGAAATGAGGTCTGAAGACCAAAGTTCTGCATGTAACAGTTCATTCATTAACAGAGTCTGGAGATAAAACGTACTCTGAGATTCTCTGCTTACTTATGAATATCTGAATATCAAATTTTAAATCATAAATTGTTTTGTCTCAGCATAACAGCTGTGGATTATTGACTCAGGGCGAGAAGGCACCACTGGGAAGACCAAGACAAGCCAGGGATGGAAAACAAGGAATGAGCAGACTATTAGGTCAAGGATTCCAAAGCACCATAACCCAAGATGTCACCCTGAAGTTAGGCAACATGCAAGTTCCAGACACTGGGGTGAGACCAAGTGCTGCAAATCAGGGTGACAACCATGTCAACATAAGGAAATAAAAGCTCCAAAGAGATGGTGATATTCGGGATGCTTTAAACATGTAGACAGGAATCAAGTAGGCATGGTAGGCTTTTCATGAGCATCTCAGCTGAATGATGATTTTGTTTTTCCTTAGAGTTTTCAGTGAACTATACTTCAATTTAAAATAAAAATAAAAATAAATAAATAAAAGGGTTTTATTCCATTTTCATTCTTCAGGGGTATTTTCCCTTTAAAGAATTCTAGGTTGGCAGCAATTTCTTTCAGCAGGAAGTATTATTCCACTGCCTTCTGGCTTTTACTATTTCTGTGGAGAAGACAATGCTCTGTCTGATTCTGATGGGTAAGCAGACATTTACAGTCCTAGTTAATCTCATCCAAGGTACCTGCTAGTTGCCAAGGGGAAAATAGTAACTTCATAGTTGAAACATTTCAGATATCACCATAGTCAAGAAGGGACTGAGATTACCATCTCTAGAAAGGGGGCAAATTGGTATGCTGAGTCTCCTGACATTATGTCAAGTAAATGCTACAGCATCCCCTCTGTGGTATTGTTAACTAAAAGGCAAAGCCTGGATAGAATCATGAGGAAACAGCCAACAGACCTAAACTGAAGATATTTCAAATAACTGCCCTCTTCTTTAAGACAGTGTCATGAAAGGTACAGGAAGGTGTAATAACTTGTCCACATCAAAAGAGATTTAAGAAGATGGGGAAACATGATGGTCAGATGGAACATCTGGTCCAGAACTTTCTTCACTCTAAAGCACATTACTAGGATACTTGGTGAAGTTTAAATAGAGAGTTTCTTCACTCTAAAGCACATTACTAGGATACTTGGTGACGTTTAAATAGAGAGTAGATATTAGGATTGCATCAATGCCGTTTTCCTAGTTTTTAGTAATTGTACTGCTATTTGTAAGAGAATGTATTTGCTTGAAGTTCACACTGAGATATTTAGAGATAAATGGACAACATAGTAATAATAAACTGTCAAAAATTTTAGAGATGATTTGTGTATGTGTCATGAGTGTGAAGGAGAGAGAGACAAAGAGCAGAATAAAGCAAATATGATAAACGTAAATATTTAAGGAATCTATATAAAGACTATATGGGATTATTTGTACTCTTCTTGCAATTATTCTTTAGGCCTAAAGTACAAAGCTCCGATAATAATAAAATTAGAAAAACTATAAAAAGAATGACAAATCAGAGATCTTCAAAGATGTCACTCTTTTTAAGCTATAGTAACAACTGTTACACCTTACTCATTAATATAGACATAAATAAAACCTTTAAAAAGTTAAACTTGTGAGTATACATCTTAGAATATTAATTATCTATAATAATAATATATGGAGGGTTTAGAACAGATATGAAATTAAAATATACTGCAAGTATATAGCAAAAAGCCTTGTACATATATATACAAAATTAAAGACTTCTAAATTACTTACTTTTTCAAGAAAGGTAAGAGTACATGGTTGCATTAGATTTGATAATTCAAGGATGCATTCTATCATCTTAAATAACGTAAAATAAAAAGGTAAAATATTACGTTGAGTAATATAAAATTAAAAAAAAAAGAAATTGATTTAGTACCGAAGCATGAATAAGCAAAGAAGAAGCAAAAGAGAAATGTAGAACTTGCAGGGCTAATGAAACACGATTAGCAAAATGGGAAACTGAAATGTCACTTATCAGTTATTATGTTAATTGAAAATAGATTAAATTTATCAATTTAAGGAAAAAATTATCAGACCATTTTTTTTGTTCAAGTGTAGTTGACATACAATGTAATATTAGTTTCAGGGGTGCACATAGTGATTCTACAATCCTGTATATTACACAGTGCTCACCATGTAAATGTAGTTACCAACTGCCACCATGCAAAGGGATTACAGTATTGTTGACTATATTCCCCATGCTGTACTTTTCATTACCATGATTTATTTATTTTACGACTGGAAGTTTGCACATCCTAATCCTCTTCACCTATTTCTCTCATCTGGCAACCACCAATTTTTCTCTGTTCTTATGAATCTGTTTCTATTTTTTAATTGTTTGCTCTTTTGTTTTTTAGATTCCGTATATAAGTGAAATTATATGGTATTTGTCTTTTTCTGTCTGACCTATTTCACTTAACATAATACCTTCTAGTTCCATCCATATTGTCACAAATGGCAAGCTTTCACCTTTTTTTATGCCTGAATAATATTCCACGTGGATATATACATATATATATATGAAGTTAATCAAACAATGGATATAAAAGGATGGTAGAATATACTGCCTAAAAGAGTATAGGTAGATATAAGAATACCAGGTTTTTAGGCAAACTGTGTAATAGTTAAACACATGTGTTTCACAATGATAAAGGTTTTATTAATAAGAAGATAAAATAATTCTAAATTTTTATGCATCCAATAATATAGTCTTAAATATATAAAGCAAAAATTAACAAATATAAAAAGATAAATAGACAAATAACAAGCATGCAGTCATTTCTCAGTAATGTAGATAGAACACAAGCAGATCTAAAAAAATCACGAAGATATTTGGCACAATTATATACAAAAATTGAACTTCATGATTGACAAATTTGGACTTGCTGACAATTATGGAATAAATGCTACAGTAATTTATTCCAGGACACACACTCTTTTTAAGCACCCACAGAAAACAGGTATTTACAATTTACAGCTATGTAAATAATATCTCAGATATATGAAGGATGGAAATAGTAAAGTACATAACTGACTAAAGATGAACAACAAAATGAAAAATCTTTTTATCTTATATATTTGGGAAATCACCTATGTTTGGAAAATAATAGACTTCTAAATAGCCTACAGATCAAAAAATAAATAACAAGATATAGGAAATATTATGAACTAATTAATAATTCAAATAAAATATATTAACACATGTATGATGCAGGCAAACCATTCTCAGATGTAAATTACAACTTTCCAACAGGTATTAAAAAAGAAATGCTGAAAATAAATATCTATCTCAAATATGTTAGAAAACATCATAATTAAAAATACATTATAAAAGCAGAAAGAATAAAATTTATATATGAAAATAAATAATAAAATAATAAACATACAATAAACAGAATGAACAAAGCTTCAAGTTATGTCTTTGAAAAAGCTAATAATAATCCCTGATGAAACGAGTCAGGAAAGAGAAAGCAAAGCTTCAAAAAGCTTACAGTACTGAGGAAAAAGGAGACATCACTACACATCTAACAAATAATCAAAGTCACAAGAATAGGGGCGCCTGGGTGGCTTAGTTGGTTAAGCGTCCAACTTTCGCTTAGGTCATGATCTCGCGGTTCGTGGGTTCGAGCCCCGCGTCGGGCTCTGTGCTGACTGCCAGCTCAGAGCCTGGAGCCTGTTTCAGTCTGTGACTCCCTCTCTCTCTGACCCTCCCCCGCTCACGTTGTCTCTCTCTCTCTCTCTCTCCTAGAAATAAATAAAACATTTAAAAAAAAACAAAACAAACAAAAAAACAAACAAAAGTCACAGGAATACACAATAAACTGTTTTATGCCATCAAAATTTAAACTTTAGATGAAATCATCAAATTCCTAAAATAATAAAATATATCAAAAGTGACACAAGAATAAAAAATAGTAAATATTTTATATTTATTAAAGTAGTGAGGCACACATCCCCCCAGATAATCTCTAGGCTTTAATAGTTTGCATCAGTGGTAAATAATATTAATATTTAATGAAAATATAACACAAATCATATATAAACTCTTCCAGAAAAAAAAAAAAACAAGAGAACAGTTTCCAACTTGTTTTATGAGGTCAACATAATTTTAATATCAAACTCTGAGGTCTTTCTCTTGTTGTTTCTTTGCTCTATCCTCTGCTTTTTTGCAAATTGAACCCATGCTTCAACATCTATCTAGCTGAAATCTTACAAGTTTCAAAATGAAACTTTCCACATGCAACTACTCCAGACCATGCTGAATTTGGAGTAGTTTTTAAAAATTGAGTCTAATTCATATTATGTTAGAACTCTCAAGGGACTTTTAGATCATTTCATGAAGTCCTAGTAAGTCTCAAGAAAGAACCAGAAAACAGATTTTCAAATTTTGCCAAGGTGCTGTTAGGATTAAGGGACAAAAAGGGGTGAGTAAAACACTCAGGCACTAGTTCTAAAAGGTCAAGTAAAGGGGCAATGTCACTAGAACTTAAACTCAAGGAGAGAAAACTGACCCCTCCATGGAAGACCAGAGCCTTGGTCAGTGAGCAGGGAAGGAGAAAGAGTAACCACCCACTAATCCTACCTCCCTTTGGTTGAGTCCAACCAAAGAATAGGGGGTCAAGGGTGACAGAGGTCCTAGATAGCAGTAAAGCATGAAGTAAAGGGTGGAAAAGGGTCCAAAGGAGCAGATGGAGAACAACCAGCACATCAAGTGTGACTACCTCACCCCTACAGATGAAGAAACTTAGGATCTCATGGTCTTAACCAGGCATTTCAGATTCCAAGGCCAGATGCCTTTTGCTTGGTTAACTGAGCAAAAGTTTTATTCTTCAAGCAGTTTTTGCTTTCCCATGAGATAAAGCCTTGGTAAAGCAAGTTGTGCATCCCTTTATATTTTATTCAGTACTTAATAGAAACAGTTAAGACTCATAAGGTACAAAAAGCATTGCATCTTTTAAGCAACATTGATTATGATGCAACATTGAGTGTGCAAATGTGATTGTGGGCAGACTGAGACCAGACTGATGAACTCACATTAATAAAAACAAGCATTTCCTATTGCAGTTACTGCAGGATCCACCATATTGTGCCTTTTACCCCCTCGGAGTTATAATAAAGCAACAGTGCTATATTTTCACACTAGGAAATAAAATTTCTGTCAATTAGAAAAAAAAACTGAGCGGTGGTTTCTTGAGAACCCACTTATTGTGCAGAAGAGTGGGATTAAGAGACCATAGTCAGCATTGGCCACAGATACTCACAAAAATATGAGTTCTTATTTTTAGCTATATTTTCCAGTATTTCAGTTGATTCTCATAAGGTGCATCAGCTGGAGCATTCTTTTATTAAAACAAATGTGGTAAATTAAAAAAAAAACAGCTGATGCTAATAGCAACTGTCTTTTTTAATGTACCATTTATAATTCTGCTTATTTTCTAATGAGAAAGATCACATGTAATCAGGATATTGCGATTCCACATGGCTAAAGTCTTGTTGGCCAAGTTCTTGGTGGAGAACTGGACGCCGGGTTTCTGTTGGAAAGTCTAAAGGACCTTGTGAGTCCAGATAGATGCTATCTCATCTACAGCTCCAGATACACCAATGCATGGATCAGGCAGACACCAGCTTTAGATTAAGATACAGAAGCTTTCCATGAACGTGCTGCCACCAGTAGGAAGCAAAGTGGGTGGGAGGGGAAGATTCAGGGCCTTTTACCCAAAACCCTGGACACTTCCATTCCTTTCAGGTCTTTAAACAAGGCACTCTCCTGGTGGACCCACTGGGAGCCTTGGGTTTACAGCCAACAAGGTCAATACATGCTTGCTGAGTGAATGAATGAATGAATGAGAGGCAAAAGTGGAGATGATGGGTCAGGCACGGTGTTGAAGAGCCATTGATTTCAGAGCCCATTCTGTTCCTCACCTTCCTGCTTCCCAGAAGGTGGTGAACACTTCCAAATCACATTGCACATGGAACACTTTCATGAGAAGATGCGGACTTGCAGTTTTCCACAGAGACAGATGAAATCTATTTGCTAACTTGTGTCCTGGCATCTCTCCCAGGCCCTGGGGAAGAGCTAGGCTTCAGTAGTTCTGCTGTTTCTCTGGTCGCTTTCTTTCTCTCCACTACCTCTTATGATTCTACGTAGGCCAGGCCACTAACTCCTGGGATCTAAGTCACTCTCATAGGGTCCTGGCTGGACTGTCAGCTCTTGCCCTTGCCTCCTACAGCCTATGCTCTACTTGATGGCAGGAGTAAGCCTATTAGAGCATAAACAAACATAAACAAGCTCATGTCATGCCCCCTGCTTTAGCCAATCCATGAGTCCCTGTTCCTCTTAGAGAAAAAAGCCAAAGTCCTCTTGATGACTACAAGAGTCCATACGGCCAGGCCACTGTTACACCTCGACTTAACTTCTTATGATGCTGCCATTGTACATACCTCTCAAGCCAGGTTGGCCTGCTTACTACCCCTGAACACCCAGATATGTCTCCACCTCAGGCCCGGTGCACAGGACAACAGCCTCATTCATGGCCTCCCCTCCTTGAAGTCTTTGTTCAAACTTGACCCTTTCAATGAAGTCTACCTGGGCCCCTGTTTAATTGACAACACACACCTTCCTGAATTTCTAAATCCCTCTTACTTCATTTCCTTTCCTTTTTCTATATCACTTATCATATTCTAATATATTATATAATTCACTTATGTTTTTTTCCTCCCTCATCTCTCCTCTCCTCTTCCCTAGCCTCTAAGATATAAAGTCCATAAAAGAAAGGACTTCTGCCTGGTTGTTTACTGAGGTATCTCCAGACCCTACAGCAATGCACAGCCTGTGAGTGGTGACTTATGTATCTTTGTGAAGTGAATGAACAGAACTATTAAGCAGAGGAATAATTATTAATGTTCTTCAGTTATGCTAAGAATAAGAGGGATGCCTATACTACTTGAAACTTGAACCACAGATTGATGAAGTCCCTGGGTCTGGTACCTGGTAAAGTATGCCAGCTACGTTGGAGTAAGTAACCATGGGAAAGACCACTTCCTACAACTGAATATTCGACAAACAAGTCCTTAATAATTTATATGATTCAAGAGAAAATGTCCCCAGTACTTATTAATCAGATACATTTTGTACCCTAAGAACATATGGCCATATCTGGAAATATTTTTTGTTGTTGTTGTTGTCACAGTGGTGATAATGTTATGGAATCTATATGGTAGAGGTCATCCACGCTGCTCAGAATCTTAAATTGCACAGGGAAGCCTCCACAACAAAGAAAGACCCACCCCAATGTCATTATGCTGAAGCTGAATTCCAATACGTGGTGAGCATTTCCAAGTTCATGAAATGTGTTCGTTCATTTATGTGGAATTTTATTTTATTTTATTTTATTTTATTTTATTTTATTTTATTTTATTTTGAGAGAGAGAGAGAGAGCAGGGGAGGGGCAAAGGGAGAGAGTGAGACAATCTTAAGCAGACTCCATGCTTAGCATGGAGCCCAATGCAGGGCTTGATCCCACAACCCTGGGATTATGACCTAAGCCAAAATCAAGAGTCAGATGCTCAACTAACTGAGCCACCAAGGTTCCCCTATGTGAAATTTTATATGCGATAAGCTAATACTTCATATAATCTAAAATGTAAATGATTCACAAAAACAGTTTTTTTTAAACCAAGTCTGTACTCTCCAAAAGAAGTTCAGAGGCAACCACATTTAATATACCAGAATGTATTACACTTCTTTTAGAATAAATTGTTTTTCTTCCTCAAGAGGCGCTAGAAATCATTTCAAGGCTACATATTTATATTTACATAATATCTAAGTATGTGAGATACTGGCCAAGTTAGAAAATATAAAAGCAAATGACTGAATAAATAGTTTCCTGTGGTTATGTTTATTATACAAGTGCTCATTTATTCCTACTATATTTTAATACCATGGTTTTATTCATGTGTGAAGTTTGAGTTTAAAATCTTTCAGGGACACTCAGAGCAGCTCAGTCTGTGAAATGTCTGATTCTTGATATTGGCTCAGGTAATGATCTCAGTTTGTGGGCTCAAGCCCCATGTCAGGCTCTGTGCTGACTGTACAGAGACTGCTTCGCATTTTCTCTTTCCCTCTCTCTCTGCTCCTTCTCCACTTGCTCTCTCTCTCTCTCTCAAAATAAACAAACACTAAAAAAATTCTTAGTAAAAAAATAAAATCTTTCAGGTCATTGAAAATGGCTTGAAATGCTTTACTATCTTCAGTGAATTTTTTGAGAAATCCCACAATAGCCATAAATTTGATAATACTTGAGGTCTCGGACAATTCCTTCTTTAGGAAAACCTCTGCCAAAAGAAGGTAACATTTTCATAAAAGTTAGGAAAGAGGGTGAGAATATACTCAGTGTTCTGGGGTTTAAGAATTTTAGAACCTGGCAGCTCTGTGCATGATGAAATTGCTGTCTCTCCATGACAGAAAGCTCAAATGTGTTATGTCCAAACACAAACTGGTCCTTGCATCTCCAAAACATGGCTATTTAACATTTCTCTTTAAATCTACTGCTTATTTCCTCCATATTTCCGGCTTCCTTTTTTGCATTTTTTTTTTAGACATTGAAGTTTCCCAAAATAAAAGAAACACGTTGAGAATAGGCTCATGTTTCATTTAGTCTAATTATGCACGGAGAAGATTTTCCATTTCAACAAGCTTCATTTATATTCAACTGCCAACTACTCTGTACAGGAAGAAAAGGGAAGATTTTGCCAATCAGTTGGCTTTACCACCACCCCCACCCTAGAAGTGTGTGAAGACCTCAAACACTTGTGTGTGCCTGGGTGTGTGTGAACACCTGTGTTTTCCTTCCTGCCAAACAGCACAAAGGTAGGCCTACTGGAAACCCTGGGGGCATGCAACATAAAACCACGGCTTTCTGAGGCACCACTTGGTCCAATATTAATATGAACCATGAAGATTTAGTGTAAATGACATGCTAACATGTATTAGCTTAGTAGCCTTCGGGAAGATCAGTTTCCAGTACAATCTAGGTGATTAAACTTTTCCATTCTCCCTGCTTGTAGGGAATTTGCATAGAAGCAAATTCAATAGGGTTGCTATAAATGGAGCCAGAGCTCTCACACAGCAGAACTGGAAAGTCACACTGAAAATGGAGAAGCAGAGCCGCCCCCAGACAGGGTGCAACATGCGGATTCTGCTCAGACTATTTCCAGATGACGTGAGTGGGCTCACATCTGCTGAATATTCACTTGCTACACAGTGGGTACCAAGATAAATACCTTGGAAATAAAGCCACACAATAGAAGGTTGGTAGGAGCTCCGAGCCAGGCCAGCCTTCAGGCACATGGAACAACATTATGGGGGTCGGGGGGACACTGTCCTTATGCAGAGGTGGGGGGGGCGCTGTCATTATTGCAGAGGTAGACAACCTGAATCTATGATTCAGAGATTCAGATGGAGTGGTTAAGACTCTATGCTCGAATTCAGCTTTAAAAGAACTAGCTCGTCCCCTTGCACCCTCTCCCTTAGCTGGTGTTACACTCAAATGAGAAGTTTCATTAAGAAAATTGTTTTCCCTCAGAATGGGCTTCAGCCTACAGCACATTATAAGACTGGAAAGGGTGGAGAGGCCACGAATACATGTTTTTCACTTGATTATCTCATGTCACCCTCTAAACAATTCTATGAGGCAGACTGTTATCCAGTTCTATGGATGAGGAAGTGGAGGCTTCATAACATTCATCAACACCCTGGAGGTCATGTAAATACCCAGCAGTGGGGTTGTGACGTTGGCCAGATCTTCCTGTGGTTCACACTGTGGCACCTCTTGGTCACAGGATGTGCAAACGATACTAGAAGATCCCATGTTTCAGGATGTAGAAGGAAACAAACATGAAAGCATCCATCACCCTAAACACGGAGCTTCTCCTCCCATCCTGCCCCACTCGCACATGAGGATAAATAGAAAAATTATGACAAGACTACGCTTTGCATTTAGCTCAGAACGGTGGGGTGCCTGGGCATATGGAGGAGAGTTGGTATTTTCTTTCAGATTTATATCTGACAGGGGCTAACACGAATCTTTGGTCTTTGCTGTGTTGAAAACAAAAGCCTCCATTCTTAAATTCCATGATCTTTTGTTTGAAGTTTCTCAGAAACTATGGGACATTAAAGCTGGAGGGCAGTGTGCCTCCTTGATGTCATTAAGGAGTGTGTGCATCCTGGTTAATGTGTGCCAACTGCATGGGTTCAGTTTCTCCAAACAGTTTTTGTGTTAGACATTAAAGTTACAATCAGAGAACTGAATACGGAAAGCAGGGTTTAAAATAATTCTTCTAATGTTCCAAAACCATCTCTTCAGAAAAAGTTAGTGCTGTAATAGGACCAGATAATAAAGAATGCATCTATGTAACAGTTCCTACTGCCATTCCCCAAACCCATATAAACGCTTCACTGATTGGAATGGATCATTGAAAAGGAAATATTTCCTCAGCCTGGAAGTAAAAAAAAGGAATTATACACTCAGTGATTCAGACAGGATTGGGTTTGCTACGATATAATGGACTTGCATGCAGACACTCAAGGGGCTCCTATAAGATGCACGTTCATTACCCTTACTCATAAGCAACATCTGAATAGAGGCAGCCAGAACTGTTAGACACTCTTACATGATGACACTTCATAAGCCAGGATGGCTGCTTATGCCCCAGCCATCATGCCCACCTTCTAGTCCATGGGAAGGAAAAAGCAACAAAAATGGCATGCTTATTCTTCTTAAGGTCACTTCTGATAGAATGCCCATTTCATCCTCTTACATTTTGATGACCAGAAATTAAGTACATGGCCACATCCAGTTGCAAGGAGGTGTGGACAGGTTGGGCTTATATAGGCTTACCAGGTACTACACTAAAATCTAGTGCTCTGATATTAAAGAAGGAGGAGAAAATAGGTGGTCAGGTAGGTGTACTCAGCAATTATTTTCATACGAGTGCTACGCCCCTAGGACAAACTACACACCTATAGATTCAATTCCAGCCGAAGTCATAGGGATTGAGACGTGTCTAGCAACAATTCTGATGACTGGGCCCTGAAAGTGTATATTCCCTCAGTGAATCTCCACACTCCTCCCTATGCATGGGTTCCCATCTTTGATGCATCTTATTCCCCATATCTCTCCTGGTCTAAGATTTTGCCTTTTCTGAGTGTCTCTTCCTTTCTTCTTCCCTTCCTCTTGCTTGCCCACCCCTCTCACCATCTCTAGGAACTAGAAACTGGATCTTGACCCAGGCTTCTCCCAAGGCCAAACCCAACCTAGGGTGCCATTTCTTCTGGTCTAGACCACCACGTTGTTACCTCAGTTCTGTCCTGTGATAGGAGAGAGTCCTTCCCATCCTCTGTAGAAATCTGCAGAAGATCTGTCCCCTCAAATGGATTAGGCTTTGAGCCTCAACTCAGCCCGTCATGTTGCAGTTGGCTGGGCCTCATGGGGACCCTCCTGAGATATTGACAGTATGACCAATTTGTGCAGAGCAAGTGCAATTTAGATTCCTGTCTTATGGACCAAAGGCAGCTCCCATTTAGCAATAGTGGCAACCCTCGAGAGCCATCAAAGACTGTATCTTGGAAACCTTCACCTTGAAAAGCCATTCCACCAGCCTTTTCTGACAGAGACACCCTTCCAACCACACTTGCAAGTCCCACGAGGGTCTGAGGACTTGAGGTTGACATTTATCTCAGCAATTCCTTGGAGCATAAAGCCAGAGAACTGCCAAAGTATGTGACAATACCACTTAATGACATAGATAACATCCAGGAGAAGCTAGCCAGAAGTATCTCACTCATGCAGTTAAGTGTTAGCTGTACCATTAACCGAAATATGCTTGGCCTGGAGATCCAATCTGCTACAGGAAAGAAGAGTAAGACTGATTGATAATATTTGTTTTGGCCATAAGGAAACTTCTTAATTTCTCTTTTAAAAATTCTTACGAGTTAATTTCCATGCTTTGCAAGTTTTACATATTTAGTATGTAATTTGACCCTACAGTTTATCCATCCCTAAGGCAAGACCTTATATCAGGCCTCCAGCATCGGTTACTTCAATTAAAGCCTTAACCTCTTCATCAGTCTTGCAGGTATGGGCAGTGCACTTCCAATCAAGCCTATGCAGGAAATGAGGTTTGAAATGTCAACTGAACCCTGACACTCCTTTGCTTAAAGCCTTCAGTGGTTTCCCACTGACTTCTGAAGTAAGTTCAAATTCCTTAGCATGCCACCAGTCACAAGATGGCCTGACAGGTCCTTGTTTCTATGCTGGCCCCTCCCCTGTGTGCACGCACACACACATACATACACACACATCATAACAAACACCAGCCATCATGAAAATCTTGCAGCTCATCCACATTCTTTCTCTTACCCCTGACCCTATCTACGCGTCCCTCTAGCTGCAATTAACCTACTTCCTATCACTGGTTATCTTCTGTCTCCTTCAGTCTCAGATCTCAGCTCCTCTAGAAAACCTCTCCTAACCTCGGAGTCTAGACTGGGAACCTCTTTCATACAATGCCATAGAGCCCATGCTTCCCTCTCTAATCTTAGCTACCTGTCTCCACTATTGTGTGGGAAATGTTTGAAGATAGGTAGTTTGTCCCCTACCTACATATTTTGTATCAGTTATCTATCATCCCCTAGTAATGCTACATATCAAACAACTTTAAAGCCTTCAGTGGTGTAAAACATTAGACATGCTTTGTTCATGAATCTAGGGTTGGTTGGGCAGTTCTGCAGGTGGCTGGGCTTGTTTATGCAGGGCGTTTTGTGGGCAGGGCACACAGGGCCTGCTGGCTAGGATTGTTTTAGCTAGGAGGATGCATCTCTGTTCCATTGGACTGTCTTCCAGCAGGCTAGCTAGGATGGTTCTCCTGGTGGAAGTGAAGTTCTGGAAATAGAAAGCAGAATCACAGAAGGTTTCTTGGAACCCAGTCTCAGAACTAGAGAATGATTTCTGCTGCATTCTTTCAGCCACAGCAAGGCCCAAGGCCAACCCAGGGTAATAGATTCTACCTCTTGATGAAAGGAGCTGAAAAGTCATTTTATACAGGCCCTGCACCTGAGGAGGCCATCAATCAGTGCCATCAGTTCAGTCAATCTGTGACTTCTAGTGCCTGCACAATGCTTAGCTATGCATGAATGAATCAAGTGTGAGGAAAACTCAAATAAATGTCTTAAGGTTTAAATGTTACCAGTGATATTAATATGACAGTTGAGTCTGGCAAGCTGATACCCGTGAACTTGGCTAGGCAAGCTGCAGCCAGACAGCAGGTGCACATAAAATGCACCCCCACCCACTCTGGGGGGGCCAGGATGAGAAATGAGGATCTTCCACAGTGGGTGGGTTCCTGAGCATTGTTCTGTATTAATCATGTTTCTTTTTATTTTCTGAATTTTATGATGCCTTGGTTTCTTGGGGCTTTGAGAACTCAGGGAAGGGATGCCCCTCTCGGCATTAGCTAATTCCTAGAGACAGTGTTCACACCTTTGATGTGAAAACCAATCCTTACCCTTCCGTATCTGCTTTTATCAGGCTCCTGAAGGCTGGAACACCATCTTATTACCCTAAATCACCCCAAAGCCAGGTATCAAAAACTAGATACTCTGTACTCCAGAGCCTGATGAGATTATTCAAACTATTCAATACTCTTGCCCATTCCATCCCATCCTTTTCTTTTTACCACCTGAAGGACCTGGTGCTTCACCATGTGGCCCCACATGGCATGGTGTGTCTCCTCCTCTTGGGATTTTTGAGTAACAAAAATTTTAATGGTATTATTGCCCCTTCTGCTGTCCTCATCACCCATGAATAAAAACAAATCTCAGGTATATTTTACAGCAATCCCAATACCTGCCCCCTCAGCTTGGACACAGAGAAGGCAGAGAAAGGGAGCTAATGGGGTTGATCAGAAAATGCTCTATTACAAACTTCTCTTGAACGTGAGGAAAAGGTGATGTGTACAGTCCTACCTGTGCTTCATTCGCCTGCTTCTCCACTGTCTCCTCTTCCTTCTGCCCCTTTTCCTCTGCTTATTTAGTCCTCATTTCTACAACAGGAATGATCATGGTCTTAGTACAAGCATTGTGATAGCCTAGCAATGCATCCATCAAAATGCAGTGACATTTCACATCATCCAGTCCCATCTCTTCTTGCCCCTACAGCTCACATGCCTCAGTTTCCCTTCTCTACCCTCACCCCAAATCCTTGTATTATGGTTTTTTTTTTTAATTTTTAATGTTTTATTTATTTCTAGGAGGGACAGAGAGAGAGAGACAGAGACAGAGAGAGGGAGAGAGGGTGAGCAGGGGAGGGTCAGAGAGAGAGAGGGAGTGACAGACTCTGAAACAGGCTCCAGGCTCTGAGCTGGCAGTCAGCACGGAGCCCGAAGCGGGGCTCGAACCCACGAACCGCGAGATCATGACCTAAGTGAAAGTCGGACGCTTAACCGACTAAGCCACCCAGGCTCCTCTGTATTATGGTTTTTTAAGTGTTTCTCCCTGGGGTTATAATTTGCATTTTGAAGGAGATTTGGCTGACCTGTGGATTTCTATTCAGTAACAAAATGTTGAGTAACAAATGTGACCCTCATTGCCAGCAGCATCTCCAGTTTGCATGAACACCCAAGGAACCCCACACATCTCCTAACTACGCCTAGAAAGCCAGCACCACAGCTCTGGTCAAGAGGCAAAACATCTCTGTCTTCCTGCCTTGTCTTTCCCCTTAATCTAAGGTAACTGGTCAGTCTCATTCTGTAAGGTCACTAGTTACTTAGTTTCCCATTATTTAGTCATTTGGGTTGTTTCAAAACAACTCTATGCTTTCTTGTTCTAGCAGCACATCTGTATAGGAAGCTGAGACGCCCAAGAGGGAAAGGAGATGGCAAATACAAGCATGACCATCTTCCTATTCTGTGGCCTTGTCTCCACTACTTGTGCCCGCCTCCTCTTCATCACTCATCTTCATCTCTCTTGTCTCCTCCTTTGTTTCTCGCCTGTCATTGCCTACCCCCAGTCTCCAGCCCACCTTTACCTACTCTCACCATGACAACCATACCTCTGGAACATTCTGTGTCAACCTCCCCCCCACCCCTCAGCTCCCACTCGGACATGGAAAACACACCTTCAATGTCATTTTTCTGATTTCACTTTGAATTTTTCAAAAACAACCTTATGGATAAACCAACAAACGGATTAAGAAACCACAAGAAGGATAGTTTTGCTGCCCTCATTATTACCCAGCGGTGCCTCCACTATAGCAGCAGTTTGGTCTGGCAAGGCACTCATAAGGCTCCCTGGCCTGGTGGTTTCTCTCCAGAGCTTCACTGCGGGACAGTGTACCAGAGTCTGTTTCAAAACTTCTCTGGACAGGCCTTGCAGCTGGGCCTGTTAGGTTTTCAGTCCCACCAGAACATGCATTCTGGTCCACTTTCTGAGTGTTTCTGCCAGTCTCCATACCTTTTCCCCACACTGTTCACTTTGGCTCAAGAGTGCAGCTATTTTAGCACCTATGAATCCTGTCCTGGCTCCTGATGCCCTGGAGAGAGAAATTCTCTGCCTTGGGCCTCCTTCACTCACTTATGCGTCTTTCATTCATCCTGCACTCCACTCTTCTACTTACTCAACTGACCTAACTGGTTATCACTGGTTGGGTGTTCAAACTGGATTTTTTCCTGGATTTTATCCTATCCTATCCTATCCTATCCTATCCTATCCTATCCTATCCTATCCTATCCTATTCTATTCTATTCTATTCTATTCTATTCTATTCTATCCTATCCTATCTTATCTTATCCTATCCTAGTCTGTCTTATTTTGCTTTATTTTTAAAAAATTTACAATGTTTTTATTTTATTTTTAAAAACTTAAGATGTTTATTTATCTTTGAAAGAAAGAGAGAGAGAGAGAGAGAGAGAGAGCATGAGTGGGAGAGGGGCAGAGAGACAGGGAGACAGAGGATCTGAAGCAGGTTTTGTGCTGACAACAGTGAGCCTAATGTCGGTGGGACTCTAACTCATGAACTGTGAGATCATGACCTGAGCTGAAGTCAGAACTTAACCAATGAAGCCACCCAGGTGCCCCTATTTTATTTTATTTATTATAGCTAGTATAGTAGAGAGGAAAAAAGCACTTGCATTTATAACCATAACCATGTCTTCTATCACCCATTGGAAAGAAGCACCGTCAGCAATTAGAGTAGATAGCTTTTGGTTTAGCTTATACATGGATGAGTCACATACTTAGGAAAAGAATGAGATTTGGGACATAGCTCATAAAGTGGAGAAATAAGAACAATTTGATCAGTATAATGAAAGTAATCAATTGAGGTTTCTGGGAATAAGGAAAAAAATTGGAAAAGCTCTTCAAGAAAATGGAAGACAGTGTCTTAATGGATTTTGGCCAGAAAAAAATGATCAGAAGGAATTTTAGGGATGCAGGATTTTGTTTGTCTTTTCATTTGATGCTCATGGATGTTCATGGAGCCAATGTTCTCTGTTGTGACGCAATGTTCTCTGTTGATTAGGTCAGAAAAGGAATTGTTTTTTTTTCTTAAATGTCGAGTTGATCAAACAATTACAGAGCAGCCAGCAGAAGTAGCCTTAGAAAAGGAGTGGCAATGAGAGAAGCAGGGCAGGAGATGCACCTCAGCCAAATCTGCAGTCAGTGTGGGAAGCTTGAAGAACAACCAGGATCACTGCACCTTGCACTGCGGCATCTACTGAACCTTCCACTGCAGCATCTACTGAACCTTCCACTGCAGCTTCCACTGTACCTTCTGCTGCAGCTTCATCACTATTTTTTAGTTTTCAGAGTACAGGTATTTCATCTATTTGGTTAATTTTATTCCTAGGTGTCTTATTGTTTTTGGTGCAATTGTAAACAGGATTGAACCCTTGATATCTCTGTCTGCTGTTTTACTCTTGGTGTATAGAAGTGCAACTGATTTCTGTGGATTGATTTTGTATCCTGCAACTGTACTGAATCCCTGTATCAGTTCTAGCATTTCTCTGACATCAGCTGTAGCAACTTTTTTCTAAGTATGTCTTATGGGACAAGGGAAACAAAAGCAAAGATAAACTGTTGGGACCACATCAAAATAAAAAGCTTCCACAGAATGAAGGAAATAATCAACAAAGCTAAAAGGCAACTTACAGAATGGGAGAAGATATTTGCAAATAACATATTCAATAAAGGGTTAGTATCCAAAATATATAAAGAACTTTTAAAACTCAACACCAAAAAAACCAAATAATTGAATTTAAAAATGGGCAGTAGACCTGAACAGACATTTCTCCAAAGAAGACATAAAGATGGCCAACAGACACATGAAAAGGTGTTCATCAGGGAAAGACAAATCAAAACTACAATGAGGGGTGTTTGGGATGCTCAGTTGGTTAAGCGTCTAACTCTTGATTTCAGCTCAGGTCTCACAGTTCATTGTATTGAGCCTCATGTGGGGTTCTGCTAAATAAACTTAAAAAAAACTACAATGAGAGATCATCTCATACCTGTCAGAATGACTAAAATCACCAATACAAGAAACAACAGGTGTTTGTGAGTATGTGAGGGAAAAAGGAACACTCATGCGCTATTAATGGGAATGCAAACTTGTGTATCCACTGTGGAAAATAATATGAAGTTTACTCAAAAAGTTAAAAGTATAACTACCCCAGAATCCAGCAATCACACTGTTGGGTATTTACCCAAAGAATACCAAAACGCTAATTCAAATGGATACATGCATCCCTATGTTTATAGCAAGATTATTTACAATAGCCAAATTACGGAAGCAGGCCAAGTATCCACTTGAAGAATGGATAAAAAATAAGTGGTACATGTATACAATACAATATTATTCATCCATAAAAAGAATGAAATCTTTCCATTTGCAAAAACATGTATGGAGCTAGAGAGTATTATGCTAAGTGAAATAAGTGAGTCATAGAAAGACAAATACCATATGATTTCATTCATATGTAGAATTTAATAAACAAAACAACTGAGTAAAGAGAAAAGAGAGAGAGAGAAAGAAACAAATTAAGAAACAAACTCTTAATTATAGAGAACAAATCGATAGTTACTAGAAGGGAGACAGGTGGAGGAGAGGTAAAAAAAAAAAAGCAATCATTTGTAAAGGTTCCAATAGTTAAAATTCTATTCATAACGTCCAGCAAAGAAAGAAAATTCAACACCAAGGCTAAAGTTTTATTTATTTAATTTTATTCAACAGGAATATTTTTTTCAGAAAAAAGTAGGGCTCAGATGCACATATATAAAGATCTATATATTCTGACACATAAGGACTTACAAATTTTTATCTGTTTCAATTGGTAAAATAATACACCCTGCTTGGATGCATTATGGACTATATTCATGTCAAGTACAACAAGTGTCTGTTCCATGGGATTTCTTTTTATAGAGGCTCCACATCCAACATCAAGCTCAACACAGGCTTGAACTCACAACCTTGAGATCAAGACTAGAGTTGACCCTGCGATCAAGATATGAGCTGAGAGCAAGAGATGGACACTTAACCCACTGAGCCACCTAGGTGCCCCTGCTCTGTGTGTGTGTTTTTTTTTTAATTTAGTTAAGAGCATTGTTTGTTTGACCCTATTACCCAGTAAAACTGATATTCATAATGTAATCACAAAGCAAATAAATTTATCTTCAAAGTTAAATGTTGCTTAAATTTAAAATAGCCTTCACAAATTATGCCAGATACTTTATCTTCCACAGGAGAAACATGTGTAAAAGGTTTACTTTAGTTTCTTGACTTAGGTAAAAAAAAAATAACTAATTTTTGGTCTTACCTTATTTTCTATTTGAAGCATCTGATATGCTGGATGAAAAGAGGAATAACTAAACTGTTCACCATGTTCTTTCCTACTAACACATCATTAGCTGTCAGCTCTTAGCATCATGTATGGAACCTTGTAGTGTAAAACATACACAATTAATTTAAAACAACAGACATTTTGATCTAAATGAAAAACCGTGTTTCACTGAGTAAGATATAGCAGCAACACTCATTTAAACATCATCTTTGGGCGCAGACTTCATAAAATGACTACTAACTAAGGAGATAGGAATTGATGCTTCATTACCATATGTGTGTCTTCCGCTTTTCAAACGTCTATGAAATTGCTGCATCCCTACGTTGGAGGGTAAAGATTAAAAACTATTATTTACAGATTCCATGTCCACCATCAACTCTCTGGAGCAACAAAGATTTAGGACTTTATTTTTCATTAAGCTTCCATTTTCACTTTGTAAGATCCTGATTACTAAAAGGATGCATTGCAAACTTAAAAAGCAAACAATGAAAAAAATACAGTTCCAGTTTTGCACTCTACATGAATGCCAAAACACCTGGAGAAAGAGCCAGACTACTCTCTGTACTTCTCATAAGAGGCCTGCTCAGCCCCAACTTCCTTCACATATTTCAGGGACTCTTATGATTAAAGTCATCAGGGCCTGCCTCATCAACCATGGCACAGCTGGCTGGCATGACACATGGCACTGGGACTGGATGCTTCTCTTGGTGCCCACACCAGAAAGAGTAAACCTTAACTAGCCATTTGTGTTTCAGTGGGTTAGATTTTAGCAGGAAATTATTGCACACTGGCATTGAAACGGAGGCACTCATTTTTATGCAAACAGGAAGAGCTGGAAAAGAAAGATAATGATTACTGGCCATTTTCTGTATTTAATTGTCTGGTAAGGGAGCATCCTGCATCCTACACATGGTCTCACAAACTATTATGCAAGACATGGCAGAAGCCTGAAGGACAAAATAAACATCCTCAACACCTAGTCTGGATTACTGCAGTGCAAACATTAATACTAATATTTGATTTAAAAATGAACTTATCTAGCAAAAGCCTGAAAGATGACGGAATCTCAGGATGGAGCTTACAGCTTCAACAGAAGTTTACTCAATGTCCAGCGTGTTTCCAGCCTGTTTGTAACCTCAGGGTGACACCATGACTCTCTGTGCATTCCTATGGGGGCTCAACCCAGAGGGCTGGGAAGCTATGTCAGAGTACCCTTCAGATCCTACTGCCGACATTACCGTAGTCAAGAGTCCAGGTTCTCCAGGATTCTAAGAGGGCCTTTCTCTAAGTGATCATGTGTGCCCTGAGTTCTCAGACCACTGGACAGGCACGGAGTCTCCCACAGACCACCATATGCATGCAGCCAATGAGTTAATCATTCTACTGAGATTAAAATGACTTTTGTCTAAAACATCTTGGCTGTTATACTTTAAAAAATATTTCTGGGGCACCTGGGTGGCTCAGCCAGTTAAGCATATGAATTTTGATTTCAGCTCAGGTCATGATCCCAGAGTCATGGGATCAAGCCTTGCATTGGGCTCTGTGCTGAGCATGGAGCCTGCTTAAGATTCTCTCTTTCTCGGGGCGCCTGGGTGGCTTAGTCGGTTAAGCGTCCGACTTTCGCTTGGGTCATGATCTCGCGGTTCGTGGGTTCGAGCCCCGCGTCGGGCTCTGTGCTGACTGCCAGCTCAGAGCCTGGAGCCTGTTTCAGTCTGTGACTCCCTCTCTCTCTGACCCTCCCTTGCTCATGCTGTCTCTATCTCTCTCCTAGAAATAAATAAAAAACATTAAAAAAAAAAAAGATTCTCTCTTTCTCTCTCTCTCAAAAAAATCTGATGACATGTCTAGCATTATCTCTTGACTATTGAAATGATTATTCATGAGTATGTTTGAAATGTAGCATAAAGAGTATACAAACAGGAGTGGCTCTGATGAAACTAAATAGAAAATTTGACCTTCTTTAGAATTCACATACGTTCACATTGCTTTTCGGTATGATGTTTCCCATCTCCAGCAGAATTGTGTTTGCGGAAAAACCAATCTGGAGATAGACTTCTAATGCCAAGACGTTTTCTCACAAACTTCCTCTGTATAGCTTGTAACCAATTTTTAAGTCTCCCACAGCCTGAGAATACCCTATGTATTGCTGGTTGCATTTCATAATAGGATCTACTAATTACAGATAGTTTTAGTTTTTCTTTCCTCAGGCAGATAATAGTCCCAGCATGTTAGAAAGGTTTTAGACTTCAGTAAGATTAGCAAGAAAAAGAACATTTTTAAGCACCACAATGAGTTTTATATATACATAAAAACAAAAAGCTCTTAACTGGGAAAAGCCTCCACAAAACTCAGAATTTGATTTAAATTTACCATTAAGACTTGGGGTGAGAATTGTGCTTCCTGATAGCATTAATTTTTAAAATTATACATATTTTCCCCATTGTCTCTGCTCCAGATTTGAAGTGTGTCTGACAGAGATACAACACATCACAATAAATGTAACAGCAAAAATGCTCAGGATTGTCACTTAACTCCTGACTCTGAATAGCAGGGTGTACAAGCAGCCATCTCAGTAATGTGCAAGAAATGGTGGGCTATCCATTTTGAGCCAGCTGGAGAGTTTTAAAAAATGTAATACTTCGCATGCATGCAAAGTGCCAGATTGCAGGGAAAAAATGTATAACTGCTACTTAGTTTATCCCATGAAGTAGCCATCATCAGATTTTGAAACCAGAAGATCTTTTAAAGGGAATTAGCATATGGAAAGCAAAAAGGCTGGAGGATCCTTCATGTTGTTTGCAAACCCTGGGCACCATGTAAGTTGTTAAATTGATTACATTCAGGGAAAAAGCCATTTAGCATCATAATGTCACATGCAGAGTTGTGGGGACAAACACTGGGATAGACACAAACCTGTCTGAGTGTGATCTGTAGATGGAAATTGTCCTGAGGAAGAACAAGGTGTTGATAAAATAAGAAAAGAGTGAGCACAGTGATGGAGATGAAGAGTGGAATATTTAAAGAAAGAATGACGTGTTGAGAAAAGGAACTGTAGAAATCAATAAAATGGTGCCCATAGTGTCCTAAATCATTAGGGCAAGGTGGTGGAATGGCCCAGGAGGTCAAAATGAAAGGGTATGAATGACTGAGATCATACAGAATCCAATCATTTTGCAGAAAACAATGGCCAATGGAGGCCAATAACCCAAGTTTCCATTTTTCAATGACTGCTGTTCTCTTGTGAATCGAACCTTCTGACCCACTTTAACGGACAGAATTAAGCCTCTGACCTTTTTTATGCTTTCATCAAGGGAAGAAACCTTCAAAACTGTAATCGTTAAGAATCCAACTTTCTATGATCAAAGGAAACAAAGAACCAGATTTGTTGTACTAACCATCAAAGTAATACCTATGAGCTGAAAATGACCAAGGAGGAATTACCACAGTTTAGTGGGCTCCGCTATGGAGGTGAGAATATGTTTGCATGCCCATTACCAGTCCTCTTATTCAGTGGTTCAGAGCCCAGGCTAACAATCCACCCTGAGCTGCTCTGCAGCTCCGAGTATATTACATTTGGTACATTTTAGAATAAATTGTAAACTCATTTCAAAGTTAATGAAATGTAACAGGGCGGCAATTGCAGGTTTGAAGATATATAGACTTGAATTATGTGGTGTCTACCGCATTAAGATTTGTTGTTTCTTAAAGTTACAGATTCCTTTTCACTTTTAAAAAAGGGTTTTAGGTGCGCCTGGGTGGCTCAGTTGGTTAAGCGTCCGACTTTGGCTCAGGTCATGATCTCATGGTTGGTGGGTTCAAGCCCCGCGTGGGGCCCTGTGCTGACAGCTCAGAGCCTGGAGCCTGTTTCAGATTCTGTGTCCCCCTCTCTCTGACCCTCCTCTGCTCCCGCTGTCTCTATCTCTCTCTCAAAAATAAATAAAATATTAAAATATTTTTTTAAAAAAGGTTTTAAAGTTACAGATTCCTTCTTACTTTTAAAAAAGCATTTACAAGCAGCCTCAGGAAATAGAGTTAGCTCACTGTACTTTGTAGAAATAAAATCCTAATCTGAGGCAGGGCCAGTCTTTCCCTATTTCTGACCTCTCCATTCGTTCCCATTGCTACTCTGTTTTGCAAGATTTTTACAAATAGGTATGGGGTGGGAAAATACCAAAGTGTAATCCTTAATCTGTGAACTCAAAGAGTTCAATGAAAGTATGGTTCATCCAGAATGGCTCTGCATCTTCTCTAAATTAATTGGTCAAAGAATCAACATATCAACTACTTATTTATTTATTGTTTGTTTGTTTGTTTGCATTCATGATCAGTCTGAGCTGCATGATAACTTTCCAATCATTCATTTTGCTAAACCCATGAACTGTATTTCTTGAGATCAACATCTTCATATGTAATGACAATCTGAGAAATTTGTACTTAGAGTAATTAATTTTAGATCATCTTAGATGTAACCTTTTTCACTAAAGAAAATCTGTTGCAACTGTTCTCAAAATTTTTGCTGCTAATTTTGGTCAGAAGAGCTCACACTCTAACGCCCTGTGAATTTATCCGACATTTTCCAGGGAGCAAAAGATAGTGGGTGTACTTTGCCATAGGGGTAAAGACACATTTACCTTCTTTTCTTTTTTTAAAATTCTTAATGTTTTTAAATTTCTCATAGAGAGAGAGAGAGACAGCATGAGCAGGGGAGGGTCAGAGAGAGAGGGAGATACAGAATCTGAAGCAGGCTCCAGGCTCTGAGCTAGCTGTCAGCACAGAGCCCGACGCTGGGCTCAAACCCACGAACTGTGAGATCATGACCTGAGCTGAAGTCAGACACTCAACCAACTGAGCCACCCAGGCACCCTTACCTCTTTTTCAATGCCTGAGGTTTTCCCCTCACCCTTAGGACTTGGTCTGCTCTAAATGACTGTCACTCAAGCAGTGGAGACTCAGAGAGATCTGGAAACTATGTTAAACACTTCCAACCTTCACACCATCTACTTGTTATACTCTAACTGTGGCAAATGGAGCCATTATCTCAATATAACTCACCTCACAAAAATATTATCTATATCCCATTGCTTCATTCTGCTAGCTAGACTGCTGTCCCAAAAAATTTTTTAGAAAATACGTGCATCCTCTTTGTCATTAATTTCAGTTGTTTTAGGAGTTTTTCCACCCCTCAAAAAACATCCTGAAAAAGTTATATTGAAATTTTAAAGTAATTTGTTTCCAAAGTAGTAGCTATGTTTCCAGAAACATGCTGTTTCTTATCTAGTCATGTCTTGTAATTTATTTTATGCAGCATTTGCCATATGAAGCATCACACAATTTCCAAAAACACTAGTGTGAATGAAAGATGACTCATCACCTGAGTTGGGAATGGCATTATCCTCCTATAAATGTAGAAAAGCAACAAAAATGGCATAGGGAAAAGAAGGCGAGAGGAATAAGGGGAAAAAATACAAGCGGAAGAAAGAATTGCAGATTCCTGTAAACACCAGACTTCCCTTTAGCCTCCTTTACTATCACTACTGCCATGCTTCACTTCTGACATGGGGAAAACCCCATTGTTCAACTCCGTTCTGATGACACCTTCCTCGATAGCATCAGATCCCACAGATCAGGGTTCAGTCCCAGACTGCTCCCCACATAACATCTCAGATGACAAGAGCAAGTCCTAAGTTGCCACCCGTACTTCTGACTGACTGTTATAATTGAGGTTCCCATGACCCCCTCTTTGGGTTCAATTATTTGTTAGAATGGCTCACAAAACTCGGAAAATACTTGCTTATATTTACCAGTTTATTATAAACGACATAATAAAAGATATAAATGAACAGCCATATGGAAATGTACATAGGGTTGGGTCCAGAAAAGTCCCCATTGCAGAAGCTTCTGTCACAGTGGAATTGGGGTGTGTCACCTTCTTGGTATGCAGATGTGTTCACTAACCCGCAACTTCTCTAAACCCCTTACTATTGGAATTTTTATGGAGGCTTCGTCACACAGGTATGATCAACTATTAACTCCTCTTCCAGGCCCTGTTCCTCATCTGGAGTGTGGAGAGTGAGGCTGAAATTCCCAAGCCTGTAATCTCAGCTTGTTCTTTTTGGTGACCAGCCCCCATCCAAGAGCCCAGGAAGAGTCACATCTTTAAAACAAAGGCACTCCTATTAGCCAGAAGATTCAAAGGGATTTAGGATATCCATGTTAGTAACTAGAGTTCAAAGAAGAAGTATTGGAACAAAAGACGCTCCTAGTGCACTTATTATTTAGGAAATTATAAGGGTTTAGGGACTCTGTGCCAGGAACCAATGCCAGAGCCCATGATATATTATTGTATCACCTTATGGTACCTTAGAAATGGATTCTAGGATTTGAATTGCTGCAGAAGACAAATATTTCTGTACCTTACTGCTGCCCCTACCTGGAACTTCTACAAGCCCCAACTCTCAGGACCTTCTTTTCTCTTACACAAACAGAGCAGCTACAATACAGATTCTAAAAGAGGCATGAACAGAGCTTACAGGAATGGAGGCAACATGACCCAGCTGGAGGATGGAGTGCCCTACAGCCTCAGCAAGTGAGATCTTGCTACAACAAAGCTCCTCTACTACTCTGAATTTACCCCAAATGATTGGCATCTTCAAGATCTTCTCAAACATTTCTGAGAGATTCAAGATTATTTCTTGCTAAGGAACTAGTTATTCATGGTTGATGAGGCATTATTTTTATGTTGCCCTTCACTAAATTAGATGGTTATCTCAACCAGGAAAAAATGACATCTATTCCCCTGAGATGATTTCATTTTTACTTATTGATCAAAATTCCTTCTTTTCTCTAATAACAGATTTCAGATGAGTAGCCACAAGAAAAGATTGGCTTACCCCAAGGGACTGGTGATAGGATGGGTGTGAAATTTGTGAGCAGAGATGAACCAGCCAGGAAGTTAGTGAGTACAGAGATTGGTTTAGGAGTCATGCATATATATTTTTAATGCTTATTTATTTTTGAGAGAGAGACAGACTGTGAGTTGGGGAGAGTCAAAGAGAGACGGAGAAACAGAATCTGAAGCAGGCTCCAGGCTCTGAGCTGTCAGTACAGAGCCCAATGCAGGGCTTGAACTCACAAGCAATGAGATCATGACCTGAGCTGAAGTCATACGCTTAACCGACTTAGCCACCAAAGTGCTCCCAGGTGTCATGCATTTAAGTCAAAACAAGGAGATGAGCAATGCAGAGAGGAGTTTCCCAATAGAAAATTCTGTCCAAGGCCAGGGAGTCAAGAATCCTAGCTATGCCTTTGGAAACTCCAGGATAGTGGTACCAGCACTGGTTAAGAGGCATAGTGTATTGGGAAGCTCTACAACTTGGATCCCAAGATGAACTAACAGGAATCATGGAGAGCCAGTATCAGTTTTCAGTGCAAAAACTTATTACAAATATAGAGGCTTAAAGGAACATCCTCAGAGTTTCTACAGATGAGAAATATCAATTCAGTTTAACTGGACCTTCTGCTCAGGGTCTCAAGAGGCTGAAACAAACAAAAGTATGATATTGCACAAGCTGCCTTTCTTTTTGGAAGTCTTGGTTTTCTTTCTAGATCATGTGGCTGTTGGCAAAATCCAGTCCCTTATAAGTCATAGGCCATTGCTTTCTTGTTGGCCACCAGCAGGCAGTCATGCTCAGGTCTTAGAAGCCACCCACAGTTCCCTACCACATGATTGTCTCCACAACGTGGCAACTTGTTCTTTCAAGGCCAACAGAACAGTAGCCACTGCAACTTGGAACCTCTCTGACTTTTGTGGTTTCCCTGGGGGCACCTGGGTGGCTCAGTTGGTTAAGCATCGACTCTTGGTTTTGGCTCAGGTCATGATCTCATAGTTCTAGGTTCAAGCCCCATGTTGGGCCCTGTGCTGACAGCAGAAAGTCTGCTTGGGATTTTCTGTCTTACTCTCTCTCTCTCTGTCCCTCTCCTATGCTTATGATCTCTCTCTCTCTCTCAAAATAAATAAATAAACTTTTAAAAAATAAAATAAAATAAATTTTTCCCCTGATTATGTCAGGCCCACCTACATCACAGGAGAGAAGACTGCATGAGGCATGCGTACCTGGAGTGGGGATCTTAGAGAGCATCATGGAATCCTACTCACCACAGAGCTTTAAAGAAATGAGTGAGTGGATGACATGTCAATGAATGAGCATGCAGGGCAGGAGAGAAAGATTGAGAAGCAGGCAGATGATGGGAAGACAGAAAAGAAGACATCCAAACAAGTAAGAAGGGCTGGAGATTGGAATAGAGAAATTTTGTGAACAGAGAAGGAGATCCCTACAGAGAAGACACATGGAGCCACCTCCCGATCTCTAGGAGCAAGGGTTACAATACTGCCACAGAGGGCCCTGCCCTGTATCCTGGGAGCTGTGGAAAGAAGGGGAGCTGTGGGTGCCCATCAGCTGAAAGCAGGAGGGAGGTGGACAAGGTTGATGGCCACTCTGTGCCTTGTTCAGTAAGCTCTCACATTGGCCCCCAGGATCTTCCCACATCCCTACAATGTATTTTCCTTATATTACAGATGAGTAAGCTGAGGCTCAGAGATGCTCAGAGAGGGATGCAAGTTTGAATATGCACAGCAGATCCCACATTCTGCCTGCACTCCCACACCTGTGCAAGATCCTCCCTTTCAGAGGAAGAATTCTTGCCAAGCACCAGCATCAACTTTTATGATGTTAAATATGTAATCATTAATCATATAACTAGGTATAAAAAGTCTAAGGTATCTGTCTATCATACAGCAATAAGTACAAAATTTACAAATTCTATATAGTCAACCAATAGAATTAAAATCTCCATTTAAAAAATCTAGAGTCTTTAAAAAAAAATTTTAATGTTTTATTTATTTCTGAGAGAGAGAGAGAGAGACAGCATGAGCAGAGGAGGGTCAGAGAGAGAGGGAGACACAGAATCCGAAACAGGCTCCAGGTTCTGAGCTAGCTGTCAGCACAGAGCCTGATGCGGGGCTCAAACCCACGAACTGTGAGATCATGACCTGAGCCGAAGTCGGACACTTAATAGACTGAGCCACCTAGGTGTCCCACGAGTCTTTTTTTTAATGAAACCAAAGTTGATTCCAATAGAAGAAAGACACATGTGTGTTTTCTATTTCATATGTTGTCAACTTTATTGCTTTGCTTTGATCACAAATGGATTATCACTCAAGTAATTAAAAGTCTCTTTCTTATTTTATAATGAAGTCATTTTTTGATCTCTGATTTCTGACCTTTCAGTCCATGTTATGGAGCTATTTGATTCAATACCAGAATTTCTTTCTTTCTTTCTTTCTTTCTTTCTTTCTTTCTTTCTTTCTTTCTTTCTTAAGAAAACAAGGCTATCTATGTGGCTCAGTTAAGCGTCTGACTTTGGCTCAGGTCATGATCTCATGGTTGATGAGTTTGAACACCACATGGGACTTTCTGCTGTCAGCACAGAGCCCACTTCGATCCAGACCTTCTGTCCCCCTCTATCTCTGCCCCTCCCCTGATTGCATTCTCTCTCTCCCTGTCTCTCCCTCTCGTTCTCTCTCTCTCTCAAAAGTCAATAAACATTTTAAAAAGAAGAATGAAAAGTCACAGAAATATGATTTGATCACTTGTCATAAAATTGCTGCTAATGTCCTGTTGTCAGGTTGATAGAGTAAACGCATGCACTTCATAGAAATTAGGTCCTTGGAAGCACAAAGCAAAATTCACCTTTAGCCAAAATTACTCTTTTAAATGATATTTTAGACTTAATCCACCTAGATGCTCATCTTACAGAGGCTCCTGGGCTCTGAGACTAAATGAGGGGACCCTAGGCCCAATCTCCACCTGATGCTCACTTAGATAGAAGCTTATTATATGGAATGGAAGCATGAGTCTTCTCTATTATTTAAATGTTAGTCTTCCTCCCTTTCTCCCTCTCTGTTTCCTTCCTTCTTTCTTTCCTTCCTTTTTCCCCCTTCTCTTCCTTCCTCCTTCCCTCCCTTCTCTCTTCCTCCCCTCCTCCCTTCCTTCCCTTCCTCCCTCCTTGCCTTCCTTCCTCCCTTCCTTCTCCCATCCTGGCCCCTCTCTTTTCTTTTTAAAAGCATATACATGAGAGAGAATATCTTTAATTATTTTAAGATAATATACAGGAATGAGAGATCACGATCTATGTAACTTACTCTCAAATAGTTCGGAAAAAAATTGAAATGTGTTTATACATATAAAGGAGAGATATAAGGGAAAATTCTAACAGTATGTGAATCTAGGAAATGAATATATGTGAGTTCTTTGTGATATTCTTGCACGTTTCCTATAAGTTATAATTTTCCATATAAAACATTTAATTAGATGTTAAAACTACCTAATTTTTTTGTAAAATGTTGGAGCAATATTATTCAGAAAAACAATGCCCTTTATTGGAATGTTTCCTGATCATTTCTCCCTAGTGCTGCTGTAAATCAAAGTATATTATTTCTTTACAACTCAGATAAATTGTAAATAAATTGTGCTTTTACTTGCAATTTACTAGAGTGGCAAAAAATAACTAAGGGAAAGTTGTTTTTTGTTTGTTTGTTTGTTTGTTTGTTTTGTACATGGTTCTCTAAGATGATCCAATTGCCAGCAAGCATGCGGAAAAAAGAAATGAAGAGAAGATGGATTGCTAGCATGGTACAATGCCCTGTTCCTACCCAATATCTACAAACTTCCATTAACACCTACTATCCTGTAATACACAATGCCTCCTTGTAAAGTGTTTCCATTAGACCTTGTTGCTTTTGTTGTTTTGCAATATTTGAAGCTCTGAGCATTCTCTTAAAAAACCTACACACCCAAGCATACCTATCTTCTCCTCCTGAACACTGTCCCCCAACCAGTTTCTGTTACTATCACTCCCATTCTCACTGACTCACCAGCTGGAACTTTCCAAGACATTTGTGATTTATTCTAAAACCAGTGTGTCTAAGTTTGGTTGTGTCTAGGTTTGGTCCTGTTTTTCAGTGCCTCTTTAGCACCCAGGTTACTGCCATCCCATAATGCACAATCCTACAAATAAAGAAAAGGTCTCCCTTGCCCAGAGGCAGAGTTTGGAGAACAGAAAGCAAGCTGGTTCCAGCCCACATTGTCCCTCAGAAGAGCACCGTGGTTGTGGACACAGGGCGGGTAGCCTCAGTCCCAGATGACAGCTGGCTTGTTGTGTCCGTCAGCAGGCTGTGAGTCTCCTGACTATACTCCTTTCCCACATCACAGCCTGTCAGCCTATCCATTCTTGCTAGGTGTTCTTTGTCAAGCACACCTCTGTCAAATAACACGAGCCTGAACTACCTCCATTTCCCTTGGTTAGTACCAAGTCCTAACCCTGCCCATTCGTCTTGTACTGAAGACTTTGACTACAGCAAACATCTCCAGTTTAAAGCCTTCTCTTTCTTTAATATTTATTTATTTATTTTGAGAGAGAGAGAGAGAGAGAGAGAGAGTGAACAAAAGAGAGAGAGAGCACGGGAGGGCCAGAGGAGAGTGAGGCAGATAATCCACATGGGGCTCGAATCACAAACCTCAGTGAGATCATGACCTGAGCCAAAATCAAGAGTCCAGTGCTTAACAGACCAAGCCACTCAGGTGTCCTCAAACATCTCTAGTTTCAATTACGACCGTACATCCATATACTCCTAATGCTTTATGAACTGTTCCCTGGGCATGAATGGGATTTCCTTCCTCAACTTCATGGTCAAAATCTTAGGTATGTTTCAAGACCCTTCTGACTTACCACCTTGTCCATCATTTGTGTATTTAATTTCCCTCTGACTTTTTTGTATCATGGCATTGAAGTTGTACTTCTGTTACCATGTTACCTCCTGATAACTCCATTGTAGACATCATTCTGTTTTCCTTCTGGAAGATTTATCAACTGGACCCTGATACCAGTGTGATTATACTCTGAACTCAGGGACTGCTCTGATTATTATTTTTTTAATCATTGAAATTTTTTAAGTTGTGGTAAAAAATCCATAATATTTAGTGTCTTAACTATTTTAAAGTATATAGTGTAATAGTGTTAAGGTATATTCATGTTGTTGTGCTGCAAATCTCTAGAACCATTTTATCTTGTAAAATTGAAACACTGCACCAATTACACAGTAACTGTTCTTTCCCCCTCCCCCAGCTACTACTAACCACCATTTTAACTTCCATTTCTACAAATTTAACTACTTTGCATAGCTTATATAAGTGAATCATATGTTTAATTGTCGTTTTCGACTGGCTTTTTTCACTTAGCATAATATTCTCAACGTTCATCCATACTGTAGCACATGTCAGAATCTCTTTACTTTTTAAGGCTAAAAATCCGTTCTATGCATATATCATATTTTGCTTGTCCATTGATAGATGTGTTGGTTGCTTTCATGTTTTAGGTACTGTATATCTTTTTTTGTGAAAATTGGCACTAAAATCCTTTAGGTATATATCCAGAAGTGGAATTGAGGGATCATGTTAATCCATTTTTAATTTTTTGAGAGATTGTTTTCCATAGTGGCCATACAGTTTTGTATTCCCACCAATAGTGCCTAATGGTTCCAATTCCTCCACATCCTTACCAATCAATACTTGTTATTTTCTGTTTTTTTTTCTTTTTATAGTATCCATACTAAGGAATGTGAGGTAATATCATATTTTGGGCTTTTTTATAGTTTTTATTTATGTTTGAGACAGAGAGATACAGAGCATGACTGGGGGAGGGGCAGAGAGAGAGGGAGACACAGAATCCGAAACAGGCTCCAGGCTCTGAGCTGCTAGTACAGAACCCGATGCGGGGATCGAACCCACGAATGGCGAGATCATGACCTGAGCCGACGTGGGACGCTTAACCGACTGAGCCACCCAGGCGCCCCCATATATTGGTTTTAATTTGCATTTCTCTAATGATTAATAACATTGAGAAACATTTTTCATATGTTCGTTGGCCACTTGTGTATCATAATTGGGGTAATGTATATTCAAGCCACTTCCTTCTTTTCATTTCAGTTTAACTGAGATATAAGTGACATATAACACTGCATTTGTTTGTTTATTTGCTTATTTATGTTTATTTATTTATTTTGAGAGAGAGAAGGAGAGAGCTCAAGCAGGTAAGGGGCATAGAGATAGGAAAAGAAGGAATCTCAGGCAGAGTCTATGCTGTCAGGCACCCCAGCACTGTATAAATTTAAAGAGTGCAACATAGGAGCACCTGGGTGGCTCAGTCTGTTGAGCTTCTGACTTCGGCTCAGGTCACGATTTTGCGGTTCAGGAGTTTGAGCCCCGCTTGGGGCTTTGTGCTGACAGCTAGCTCAGAGCCTAGAGCCTGCTTTATACTCTGTGTCTTCCCCTCTCTCTGTCCTCCCGTGTTGATACTGTGTCTCTCAATAATAAATAAACATTTAAAAAAACATTAAAAATTTAAAAAAATAAAGTGTACAGTATAATGACTTGAGGTACTTATATTGTGAAATGGTTACCACAACACATTTAATTAGCATCCATCACCTCACTGAGGGGGAACAAAGAAAGAAAAATCCTATTTTTATCCTCATGGTAAGACCTTTTAGGATGTGCTCTGTTAGCAACTTTAAAAAGAAATCTTTATAGTTTATTTAATTTTTGAGACAGAGAGAGACAGAGCATGCACAGCGGAGGGACAGAGAGAGACACAGACACAGAATCTGAAACAGGCTCCAGGCTCCGAGCTGCTAGCACAGAACCCAATGCGGGGCTCGAACCCACTAATGCAAGATCATGACCTGAGCCAAAGTTGAATGCTTAACGACTGAGCCATCCAGGCGCCCTTGTAAGCAGCCTTTAAACATACCATACAGCAGTGTTAACTATAGTCATCATGTTGTGTATTATATTGCCAGTATTTATTTATCTCATAACTGGAAGTTTGTGCCTTTGACCACCTCATCCAATTCCTCCATCCTCCATCCCCAGCCTCAGGTAACAGCCGATCTGATTCCTTTTTCTATGATTTTTTAAAAAATGTATTCTACATGAAGGGTAACTTGGTGACTCAGTCCACTGAGTGTCCATCTCTTGACTTGGGCTCAGGTCATGATCCCAAGGACATGGAATCGAGCCCCACTTTGGGTTCCACGCTGAGCATGGAGCCTGAGAAAGATTCTCTCTATCTCTCCCTCTGCCCTCTATCCTACTCTCCCTCTCTCTCATAAATAAATAAATAAATAAATAAATAAATAAATAAATAAATAAAAATATATTTCACAGGGAAGTGAAATGATACAGCATTTATCTTTCTGACTTATTTCATTTAGCATAATATTCTAAAGTTCCATCCATGTTTTCACCAATAACAGGTTTTCCTTATTTGTATAGCTAAATAGTATTCCTTTGTAGGTATACACCACAATTTCTTTGTCTATTCATCTGTTAATGAATGCTTAGGTTGGTTCCATGTTTCGGCTATTGTAAATAATAGAGCGATGAACATAGGGGTTGAGATATCTCTTTTACATAGTGATTTTATTTCCTTTGGATATATACCCAGAGGTGGAATTGCTGTTCACATCTATTTTTAATTTTTGAATAACCTCCATACTGTTTTCCACAGACATATAAACTATTCTTCAAGAAATTTTATAAGTTTTAGGTCTTTTATATTTAACTCTCTAATCCATTTTGAGTTAATTTTTGTATATGGAGTAAAACAAGTATCTAACTTCCCTTTTTAGCATATAGATATCATTTTTTTGGTGCCATGTGTTGAAAAGACTATCTTTTCCCCATTGGGTGGTCTTGGCATTCTTGTCTAAGATCACTTAACTCTAGACTCCATAGTGTATTTGATTGATCAATATGTCTGTTTTTATGCCAGAACCAAACTATTTTGATGACTATCAATTTGTGATATGTTTTGAAAATATGAAGTGTAAGACCTTTAACTGTTCCTTTTTTCCCCCAATATTGTTTTGATTATTTGGAGTTCCTTATAACTCCATTTGAATTCTTTTTATTCATTTTATTCTTTCTGATGCTATCATAAACGGAATTGTGTTCTTAATTTCCTTTTCAGAATGCTTATTGTTAACATATAGAAACTCAAGTGATTTTTTTTAACAAATAGTTTATTGTCAAATTGGTTTCCATACGCAAGTGATTTTTCCATGTTGTTTTTGTATCCTACCACTTTGCTGAATTCATTAATTTTATAGTTTTTTTTTTAAATACAAGGTTGTGTCATCTACATAGTTTTATTTTGTTCTTTATGATTTGGATGAGTTTTGTTTATTTTTCTTGCTGTCAGCTTTGGCTAGGACTTCCAGTACTGTGCTGAAAAGAAGTGGCGATAGTGACGTTGCTATCCTCATCTAAGAAGTACTTTCAGCCTTTCATCATTGAGTATGATGTTAGCTGTGGGCTTCTCATAAAGCATCTTTATTATGTTGAGGTAGTTTCCTTTTGTTCCTAGTTTGTTGGGTGTTTTTATTATGAAAGCTGTTGAATTGTATCATATAATTTTACTGCATCTATTGAAATAAGCATATAGTTTTGTCCTTCATTCTGATCATCCTCACATTGCAGAAATAAATCCTCTTGGTCATGGTGAATAACCCTTTGATGGTGTTGTTGAATTTGCATTGTTAGTCTGTGGCATCAATTTTAAGTCCCCCTTTCCTTTCTGATTTTAGTTGAGCCTTTCTTTTCCTTAGTTAATCTAAATAAAGTTTTGCCAATTTTGCTGATCTTTTAAAAAAATGGACTCCATTTCATTGATTTTTCTCTCTTCTCTATTTTTTTAATCTCTGCTGCAATCTTTATTATTTTTTTTCTTTTAGCTTTGAGATTAGTTTGTTCTTTTTTCTAGTTCTTTGAGATGTAAAATTTTTTGCTGATTTAAAATCTTTTATTTTCTCTTATATGAAATTATTTATCATTATAAAACTCCATCCCAGTACTCCCTTCACTGCATCTCATAAGTTGTTTTATGTGTGTTTATATTTCATTTGTTACAAAGGAATTTCTAGTTTTCTTTGTGTTTCTTTGAGTCTTTGATTGTTTATGAGTGTGGAGTTTAATTTCCATGTATTTGTGGATTTCCCAGTTTTCCTTCTGCTACTGATTTCTGATTTCATTCTAGTGTGATAAGAAAGATACTTTATATACTTTCAATTTTTTAAAATTAGTTAAGACTTATTTTGTCATCTAATATGTAGTCTATCTTGGAGATATGCTTCACATGGGCTTAAGAATATTTACTCTGTTATTCTTGAATAGAGTGTTCTGTAGATGTCTGCTACATCCAGTTGGTCTATCATGTGGTTCGAACCCTCCATTTTCTTATTGATCTTCTGTCTGATTGTTCTATTTATTATTGAGAGCTGAATAGTAAAGTCACTATTATTATGCTGTTATCTATTTCTCTTTAAATCCCATTAATGCTTGCTTAACATATTTAAAATTTCTGATGTTTGATGGATAAATATTCTACCAAGTGGACTTGTATTTCCAGGCATAATGTACCAGGTTTTAATTAACTAAACCAGCCAAAGAAAGAAAAACTAGATTAATTAGACAAAAAGGAAGGAAGAAAAAGAAAATCTGTACAACATAAATAATTTATATAATGAAGACTGAAAAGACCTGCATTTGTGTTGCTTTTCTCTTTGAACTATTTACTAATTCTGAAAGGAATCCTTGAGAGGCAGCAGCTAAGCAGAGTTTCCAGCTTAAGGGACAAAAAAATGAAAACAGGAAGTGTCAAATAGGAAGTACCACTTTAATATTCTAGAATTAGGGTTAGAACAATGAAAGGCTATGTTTGGGATAAGTGAACCAGAAAAAAATCTCCTGGGAGCCAATGTCTACCTCATTCACCTCGGCCCTAATTAGATTAAGATAATTTAGGATTTCTGGATTTATAGACTAAAATCCCAAGGGAGCCAAAGTAAAAACTCACTTAAAGAAACAAGATTATTCACAAGCCTAAACTGCCTCTAGAATTTTTATACGCCAGGTCTGGCATTCAATAAGAAATAAAAAGACTTAGAAATAACAAGAAAACAAGGTGACAGAAACTAGGACAGAAAAGGCAAACAATAAAAGATTTTACAAAAATTCAGATAATAAGACTTTTCAGAGTAAAGCATAAAAAAACTATGGTGAATATGTTCAAGGAATTAAAAAATAAGAATATTTGGATGCATAATTGAAACTAAAAAAGATCAACTTAAATTCTAGAACTAAAGAAATACAACAATTAAAATTCTTAAATTAAGAAAACATTGGATGGGGTTGAAAACAAATGAGACACATCTCAATGGTGAAGTTCTACATATCTATTGTTGGGATTCCAGAAAGAAAAGAAGGAATGAATGCACCACAGCAATATTTAAAAAATTTAATGCCTGGGAATCTTCTAAAACTGTTATCACTATATCTAAAACTAATCCTAAAGTAAGATAAATATACGCACAAAAACAATAAAAAAAACAGCTATGCCTAGGCATATTCTAGTTAAACTGCTAAAAAACAAAGGCAAAGAGAAAAATGTAAAAGCATCCAATTAGAAACAAAAGAGGATAAGAGTGATATTCAACTTTTCAATAGAAAACCAGGAAACCAGAAAACAGTAAAATATCTTTGAACTGTTGGGGAAAAAAGTAGCAGCAACCTAGAGTGAAAACATCTCTTGAAATTGAAAATGGATGGGGCGCCTGGGTGGCTTAGTCGGTTAAGCGTCCGACTTTCGCTTAGGTCATGATCTCGCGGTTCGTGGGTTCGAGCCCCGCGTCGGGCTCTGTGCTGACTGCCAGCTCAGAGCCTGGATCCTGTTTCAGTCTGTGACTCCCTCTCTCTCTGACCCTCCCCTGCTCACGCTGTCTCTCTCTCTCTCCTAGAAATAAAAAAAAAAAAGAAAATGGAATAAGAACATTTTGTTCAAAAAAACAAAAAAGCAAGATAATTTATCACCAGCAGACCTGAACTAATGGATATATTAATGATGAAATTCAGACAGAATGTTCCCAGATGGCATCTCAGAGATGAAACAAAAAGTGACAGAAAGGGTAAATATATGTAAAAATATATGTATGTATACTAGGAAATAGAACAATAATAATGTGGCATTTAAGTTATAAAAGAATGAATGGGAGACACGTAATAAGTTGATGGAGGAGGGTAAGTGTGATTAAGTTTATTAAGGTCTTTGTATTATTCAAAACACCCTAAAAATATATGTGGAAATACTTAGGGTAACCACCAAAAAATAATAAATACGTATGTAACCAAAAAGCAATGGAACTATAAGAAAAATATATAATGATAAAATATGCTTAAATAATCCAAAAGGAGTCAAAGATTGATAGCCATAGAATACTGAACAGATGGGATAAATAAAAATCAGGTAGAAAGATAGAAGGTGTAAAACCAAATAGGTGTCATTTTGAGCAATTTAAACAGAATAGACAAAAGGATGAGAAATATACATTTGTTTATGCTGTTAGATAAGATGAGAAAGTTCATGGTAGTCTAACAGACCTGGTGAAACAACTGATTCCAAAATCAAATCATACTACATTGAAAGTTGTTTGCACACGAACTTGAGGAATACAGGTTCCAAAGAGAGAGGAGCAGCTTTCAAAGGCGAGTCAAGGAGCTTTGGCTGCCCTTTGGCTGCACTTACTGATTCTGGGCAGGGCTCAGACTGAACATCTTGACTTTGCCTAACAGAGGAAGAGTGGAATTATCTGGAAGAGTGGAGATTTCCCAGTGCTGGAGAGACAAAGACCATCCGTGGGCAAGAGTCTGTGAGAAAAACTTAATAAGAGCTGAAAACCCTGGAGGGAAATCATGAATTGACAGTGACAGCTTGTGGCTTCCTTTGTCCTATGGTATTCTTGGATGGCGACAGTAATGTCTGGAAGGGGCACAGAAGGACTGCCGAAGTGCTGGTTATGTTTCATTTCTTCATCCAAGACACGATAATACAGATGTGGTCTATCTATGACATTTTAGGAAGCTATACACTTTTTTTTAAAATATTTTATTTATTTCGAGGAGAGAGAGAGAGACAGCGTGAGTAGGGGAGGGTCAGAGAGAGAGGGAGTCACAGACTGAAACAGGCTCCAGGCTCTGAGCTGGCAGTCAGCACAGAGCCCGACGCGGGACTCGAACCCACGAACCGTGAGATCATGACCTGAGCTGAAATAAAGAGGTTTTTTTTTTTAAAAATGTTTATTTATTTTTGAGAGAGAGAAAGAGAGCACAAGCGGGGGAAGAGCAGATATGGGGGCAGAGGATCCAAAGCAGGCTCTGTGTTCAGCAGAGAGCCTGGCACGGGGCTTGAACTCACGAACCCATGAGATCATGACCAGATTCGTAGTTGGATGCTTAACCCACTGAGCCACCCAGATGTCCCAAGACTTGTTTTTAACTTTTTGGGGGACCTCCATACTCTTTTCCACAGTAGCTACACTGGTTTGCATTACCACTAACAATGCAAGAAGGTTCCTTTTACTCTACATCCTTGTCAACACTTGTTTCTTGTGTTTCTGCTTTTAGCCATTCTCACAAGTGTGAAGTGGTATCTCATTTTAGTTTTTATTTGTAGTTCTCTGATGATGAGTGATGTTGAGCATCTTTCATTTGTCCATCGGCCATCTAGATGTCTTCTTTGTAAATTTTTTTTATGTTTTTTGCCCGTTTTTAATTGCATTATTTGTTTTTGGGGTATTGAGTTGTATAAGTTCTTTACATATTTTGGATACTAACCCTTTATTGAATACGTCATTTGCAAATATCTTCTTCCACTCAGTAGGTACCTTTTAGTTGTCTTGCTTGTTTCCTTCATTGTGCAGAAGGCTTTTATTCTGATGTAGTCCTAATAGTTTATTTTTGTAGGAAGCTATATGTTTTTGTTGAAAGCACCTTTCTATGTGTAAGTTGTCCTTAAATAGAAAATATTAAGGAAAGGACAAAGATTGTCACATTGACCAGGTTTAAAAATTTATAAAACATAACCATATGCTACTTAAAAATATTGGGATATAGAAAAGTGAAAAGTGAAATGAAGGAAAAAGAAAGAAAGTTGGTGCTGCTATAAGTACCTCAAAACAAAGTAAATTACTAAAACAAGAAGTATTACCAGAGAAAAAGAAAGAAATTTTATAATGATAAAATCATCGAATCACTAGAAATACAAAAGCATTCTAAATGTACAAGCACTTAATTATATAGCCTCAAGATATAGTTAGCAAATATTTACAGAATTAAAAGAAATAGACAAATCCAATTATAATGGGAAATTTTAATACCCACCTCTTAGTATACAATAGAACAAGCACAGAAAAAAAAATCAATAAGTACTTAAAAGACTTGAAGTGTACAGTTAACCAGCTTGACCTTAACATTCCTATTGTAGTTCACTTACATAAATGACTGTACACAGCTACTGCATGATACACATTTTTCTCCTGCAAATGAAACATTCACTGAAACTGACCATACACTGTGTCATAAAGCAAGCTTCATCAAATTTTAAAGGATTATGTCATTCAAAATACAACATCTGATCGTAGTGAAAATAAGCATAATTAATAAAAAGAAATTAAAATAAACTTATCAAGAAATTTCCCATCTTTTGCAAAATAAAGCACAGCAGTTTCAAATAACCCACAGGTAAAACAATCACAGTGGAAACTGGAAAATGTTTTTGAAGTGGATTGTAATGATAATAATATGTTAAAACTTGATGGAGGTACCTAAAGCTGTATTTTGAGAGAAATGTTTGAATGTAAATACATATACTGGAAAAAGAAAGGCCATCAATGACCTGACTAGCATTCCAAGAAGTTAGCCAAAACAGACAAACAAACAAACCACACAATATCAAAGATACCATACAAAGATACCATAAATTAAAGCCAATGATAGAATGAATAATATGATAAAGATGATATAATATAACTGAAGAGAAAAAAACCAAATGTATAATCATTACAAGAAAGGCAAAAATCAATTATTTATGAAGCCAAATAAAATTGATAAACTACTGGAAAGACTGATCAAGTACAAATGAAAGAATGCAAAATTACCAATATCAGGAATAATAAGGGAGATAATCTATGGGCCTTAAAATATATAATAAAATGAAATTATGAAAACTTTCTTACTCTTAACTTAGTGAAATTTTAAATGAAATAAAGTCTTATTTTAGCACAATATATCAAAATCTGAAAGGTTCTACATTAAAGAAATTGAATTTATAATTTAAAGGATTCCTACAAATGCAACTATAAACTTAGTTGATTTCATTGATGAATTGTATCAAATGCTTTAGAGAGATATCAGAACCGCCTTGCCTAATTTCATTAGAAAATAGAACCAAGGGCTCATTTATCAACTTATTATGAGTGTAGAATAACCGTGGCACCTATCTCTGAAAACGACATTCTATGGCTGTTAAGAAAGAAAGGGGGAAAAAAAGAGAGAGAGAAAGAAACCAAGGAACAGACTCTGAACTCTAGAGAACAAACTGATGGTTACCAGAGGGGAGGTGGATGGGGGATGGGGGAAATTGGTGATAAGGATGAAGACTTGTTATGAGAATTGGGTGATGTATGAAAGTGTTGAATCACTATATTGTACACTTAAAACTAATATAACATTGCACGTTAACTAGCTGGAATTAAAAAAATAAATTAAAAAAAAAGAATGTTTAAATCCAGGTGAACTCTTCTAAAACTGAATTTACCACACTGAATATATTATAGTATAAAAATAATATAGTATAAAAATATAATACATCACAACCAAGAAAAATGTATACCTCCAGTACAAGGTTAAAAATCAAGAAACAAAATTCACCATTCACTAACAATATAAATATATACATGGTCATTGTAATGATACAGAAAAACTGTTTTGATAAAGGGTACTTCCTTAATTTAATAAGAAGTATATACAAAAACCTTGCAGTGAACATTATACTTAGTGGTAACCTATTATGAATATTTATCCTTAAGCCAAATAGATAAGATTGTTTGACATCATAACATTCCAACATTGCACTGGAGATCCTAG
>NW_027551558.1:419126-472788 GCF_008692635.1 Crocuta crocuta
AAAAAAAAAAAAAAAGACCTTTACAAGGCAAACATATAATTGTCATTTCTTTATAGAACAAGGTTTGTGTAAGTATAGTAATTCCAAAAGAATTCATAGGTAATCTGCCAAAATTAATATATGAATTAAACAAGAGTGCTGGGTACAAGATCAATATACAAATAGTAACTATATTTTAATAAACTACAAAATAAAAATTTTCCCTACAGAAAAAACTCTAAAACATTATTTTTAATGTTTATTTAATGTTGAGACAGAGAGCACAAGCAGGAAAGGTGCAGAGAGAGGGGGGGACAGAAGATGCGAAGCAGGCTCCACACTGACAGCGCAGAACTCAATGCCAAGCTCAAACTCACAAACAAAGTCTGGCACTCATTTGACTGAAACACACAGGCACCCCATATTTTTAAAGAACTAAATAAACAAAGTGATAAGCTATTTTGGAAAACTAGATATTATAATAGTATCAATTCTCCCCAAGTTAACCTATAGACTCGTGCCATTTTAATCATAATATCGTCAAGGACTTTTTTCTTTACAAGCAAATCCTAAAATTCACATGAAATACAAAAGCCAAGAATTATCCCGGTTTGCTTGTGCCATCTTTTTCCTTGCACCAACCTTAACTCATTTACCCTGTTATTCTACAATTAGATTTCTGAATATGAAATCAACAGATATGTGTGTATTTATACCCGGAAGATAAGGAGAAGAATTTTCATTGGCACATTACTTACAGTACTTAAAAATGGAAAGAGTATAACAGATTTGCTGAGGGTTGGTATATTCCTACAATAGGGTACCACCCAACAATTAAAATGAACAGACGGTTGCTACATGCAATAGTGTGGATGAATCACACAAATATAATGTTAAGTAATGAGGCGATTTACAAAGAATATATAGTGCATGATTCCACTTTTTAAAAAGTTCAAAACCAGGAGCAACTAATCTATGAAGTAAAACATCATGACAGTGATTATTTTTTGAGAAGCTGGGTAAGTAGGAATCAGGAGGTTATATCAGGAGGTGCCTCTGGCATCCTGGTTATTTTATTTCTTGATGTAGGTGAGGTTATGTGAATGTGTTCCTCTACAAATAATCTACCAAGCATGTTTTCCTCTAATAATAAAGTATTTATAACACAAAGTAAACATAATCCATGGGGTTTTGTTATTGTTGTTTTAATAGAGTTAGGTATTCTGAACTTTAGTTCCTCATGATAAACAGTTTAAACTTAGATTGGTGACTTGGTCCTAACCTGCTATTGTGTAAGATTGCTATGAGAGTTTGGTTTATTTTCAGGAATAGACTCAAGGATTAATTTGAAGCAGTAAGTAATTAGAGGATACAGGGAAATAAATGCAGAAGAGGTGAATGTAGAATATATACATAATGGGATGAATCTGGGGAAATGAGGTAGCAAATGAAGATTATGGGCTACTGCCATTAGTAACCCTAAAAACAGGTGCTGTTCTAGTCTGAGGAAAGGATCTAGAGAGGCAGCATGGTTCAAAGCGTGGATTCTAGAGCAGGCATACCTAGATTCAAGTCCAAGTATTGGCTAATTACATTCTGTGTGCTATTATGCATTTAAATAAAATAAATACATGTGAAACTACCTAATTTTTAAAACTGTTTAACTTTTTAAAACAAGTAAGTAGAAATAAATTAGCTAAAATTATCTCATCTCATTTCTATTTACCCTTAATTATGATTAACTGATATAATTAGTTGGATCATGCTCCAATTTCTGTGGTCCATATTTCATGCAACTGAATTTTAAAATGGAATGGGAGTATCTTAAAGCATACTCTCTATTCTAAAAACACAGCAGGAAAAATAAAGCTCCTGTAATTAATGTAAGTAAAATGGTTATTAATAATATGCCCAAAACTCATTATGCAATAAAAAATGAAATTTGCTTGATTGTCTATCATCTTTGTCATTTCATGCTTGAACAGTATTGGAAAGGAATCTCTCTAGTTACCTGCCATATCACGATTAATGGATAATAAAATAGAAGCTTCCTTCTCATGGAAGTTTTCACAATTTACTCATCATTCTTAACTCTACATCAACAAATTAACCTTTCTTGCCAATCCAGGAAGTTAAAGTCAGAGATTTTGGATGAAAAAAAATGGTGTTTTTGTGGCTGTTGGCCACTCATAGTATTGCAGTAAGGTAGATCCAACAAGTAAGCTCATAAGTCTATATATAAGTTTGCCAGATAAAATACAAGACGTTCAATTAAATTTATTATTCAAATAAACAGCATTTTTCTTGTTTTGGTAAAAATATGCCCTTAATATTGTATGGAACCAATTTATACTAAAAAAAATATTTATTGATTATCTAAAATTCAAATTTAACTGAGTGTTCTGTAGTTTATTTGCTATCTCTGGTGACCCAACCTACGTTATCATCATAAGCACAGCTTGAATTGCAGTAATAAAATTCATAGTCTAATGCTGTCCAACCAAAGAAAGAAAAAAAGTCATGTCATTTGATGGCTTAATTACTATACAAACTACTTATTGACTCCCAGCATAGACTTTACTCACAGGTTGAATTATCTAAGAAATAAAAATTTTAATTGACTTATTTCAAACAAAAAGTCTGCAGACCACTGCCAATTCTTCAGTGATTTGTTACTGCCAGCTGGTTTTATACTGAGATAAGTCTAGTATGTAAATCAACTGCATCATTAGGAACCTCTTTAATTATCTGACAACTTCTTTAGTAGTGACACCTTTTGATGAAGTAGTGTGTGATTGCAATTCCAACCCAAGACCCCTATCTACACATTAACTGAGATCAAAGACTTTAAGGATTGTGGTAGACTTGGTTACTTAGAGAAACCCAAAGGTAAATTTTCTTTGTAAACAATTCTTCTTTGGTGTGAGTTGTATATTTTCTATTCTTGGATTCAATACATAAGGCTTCATAGGCAAGGCTATTTCTTTAACAATTGACATTTGAAAACATATTCAACTCTGGTGTAGATCATGACAATATTATATTAAGGATCATAAGTATCATAAGGTAGAACAGGAGAATGCCAATCAGCGAAGTCATTATTTAGATTCTTGTACTATTGTTGAAACAACGCTATGCATCATTAAATGAAACCTTATGGTGTGAACGTGTGAATGAAATAAAAAAATTATTATTCTAAAAACTAGCTTTTATTGAGCACTTCTCACATATCAAGGATTGTTGAAAATCTTTTATTCAGTTAATTCATTAAATATTCTGTCAGAAATGCAGGTTTCCTGTGCTCACACATAGTCAAAAACTCAGGCGTACTATTTCTTATTAAGAAAGCTTAAACAGCACATTAAATGGAGGAGAATTTGGTTCAAATAAAATTGACAATAAGAATGCAAGCATGACTTTAGTTAATGAATTTCCTAGTAGTGATTCGCTGTTTTGTTCCCTAACTCTCATTTAGTTCTGACATTGACACAAAAGAATAGTCTAAATAGGATAAATGCAAAGGAAGCAAAGGAGTTACCCAGTTATACTAATTTTATTTCATTATCAATGTTTATTTATGAGTAGTGTTACCTGAATTGTGGGTTATACCATGCTGCTTTTAGGAGATTGAGTGACAATAGAAATGAAGTATAGCAAAAGAATTCAGAGAAGAGGAATTCATTTGACATTGTAAAAGAAGATGATGTATCTGAGTGGCCACAGTTTGGAAATAAGAGGCAAATGAATTCTCAGGTTACAGTTCTTTGGGTTAGGATGGAGGTTAAGTGCGCACATGAGTAGGGCACAGATGTGGGCTGGAAAACTAGCCAATATGGGAATTGACTGGCTGATCCCAAGGAAAACACTTGGAAAACTATAAAGAAACACTTGGACTAACAGAGAAGAAGGGCTTCAACGTTGCTCAAGAAGAAACTAGAGATAAAGAATAAAATTATAAAAAGGAAAGGGAGGTATGGTACCAAATATTCAGAAAATGAAAGACTATCTGAAATCATCAAACCAATGATTCAAAAATACTTCTTGAAAGTTATATTTGGGGGGGCACCTGGGTGGCTCAGTAGGTTAAGCATCTAACTCTCGATTTCAGCTCAGTTCATGACCTCCTGGTTTCACGCATTTGAGCTCTGCATTGGGCTCTGTGCACTGACCATGTGGAACCTGCTTGGGATTTTCCCTTCCCCCTTCTCTGTCTGCCCCTCCCCTGCTCATGTTTTCTCTGCCTCTCAAGATAAATTTAAAAACTTGAAAAACAAGTTATATTTGAAACAAAGCGAACAAAGATGGAGTTGTATCATTGTTACAAAGAGTCTGACTGATGTCAAAAGAAAACTTAGATCCTATTTTGTCGCTAGCTTCAATGTTGAGGAAAATGACTTAGAGATTGAAAAGAATGAAACAGTCACTTATAAGGGAGAATCAAAGTATAAGCTACATGGAAAACGTGCACATGCCTGGTTGTGTATGTGTATGTGTGTATGGGTCTGGCTGTACCCAGTCACACTGAACAGATTGATGTCTATGTCAAAAACAAATTACATACCAGTCACTGAGGAAATTGTGAATGAAATCACCAAGTGTCTACTGATGATCCCTAGTGGTGAGCAAAGAATGCGAAAGAAACAGAATAGCTGCTGATGGATAGATGTGTCTTTTCCTTTGAAGGATGAGAGAGTGGTGGGCATAAACTATAACTAAGTTAACTTTTGTCCAGGACATTTCATGAGTATATAGAAAAGGAAAGAATATCACTAAGATCCAGAACAAAACATGCCATATGAACTTTATTTCATTTTAATGGCTTTTAATCAGGTAGGTTGCACACACACTGTGGGCATTAGATATTTCTAGTTCAGCATTTAATATGAAATGATCTTATGTCATTTTAAGGGGAAATTGAGATAACATGAGCTGAATGACAGGATAGGGTGAATGACAGTTGGCTTTGCAACCATAAAATTTATTAAGTAAATGATGTCAATCTGGAAAGAAGCTACTATAGAAAAACTGAAGGGTTTGGATTAAAATTCAGAGAAATGATTATCACATTCCTGGTCTTTTTTAAAGCTCAACAGGATAGCAAATGCTTTGGCAGATTGGATCATGGATCCCAGAATAAAATGAGAGGCAAAATTTGATAAGTTGGAATTTAATAGGGAAAAGATGACATGACTTGCACATGGGTCCCCAAAACAACTTTAGAAATGGAAGATGGAACAAATATTGCTTTGCTGCAGCACATGAAAACAAAAGTTGTGTTTACTGGCGAGGTTTGCCAAAAAAGATAATGAGCTATGGGCTGCATTAATTAAAATATAGCACCTCATCAACAGATACTATAATCCTGCATATGATTAGACAGCTCTCACAGAAAGTTCAGGGAAGTGGTTGGTGCCCAGCCGTAAGAAGAAATAGAGCTGGTGCAGAGACTAATAAACAAGGAGCTAGCATGATTCACAACCTAGGTGTGTGAAGAAAAATTAAAGGTGAAAGGATGTGGCCATGACATCACCAGTGTCATGACATCATAATAGTCCTACTTACCTGGCTAAGGCATCACAGATGCCTTTGATTCTTCTTCTGAAAATGCACTTTTCCAAACGCTCTCCTGGAGAGTCATTTACTACCACACAGTGCCACCACACCACAACCCAGGGGGCAAGCCTGCTGCCCACCACCGACGGGCTCATACGTGCAAAGTCCAAACCTCATTCCTTGATGTGCAGCGGACACTGCACTATCATTCATTTATGCTCCAAAACTGTCCCAGTGTCTAGATGTGACTTGTCCTTGAGCCTTGGACACGGTGCGTTCTGTCAGTCAATTGAGGTACACAGGTAACACAAATAATATAAAGAAAGCAAAGAAAAGAATAGACTGATAGGAAAAATGATGGTTCCCCAGAATAGCTTCCTGTCCAGCGACCTCAATTAAAGTTAGTCCTTTCTCATATTGTGAATGTGCAGTGTAGTGAACTCAGGGGCAGTCAGCCACCAGTCATGCTCAACATTTGTTCCTGTAACTAATGTGCAGCTTAAAAAATATGACCATTTAAAAAAATAAAATAAAAAATATGACCATTAAAGTTTGTAATAACATAGAGAATAATATATATTTTAAAGTTTATTTATTCTGAGAGAGAAAGAGAGACAGCAACCCTGTTGGAAGGGAAGAAAGAGAATCATGACCTGAGCTGAAATCAAAAGTTGAATGCTTAACCAACAGAGCCACCCAGGCTCCCTGAAAATAATACATTTTTAAATTAAGATTTTTTCTTATATATTAGAAATTTATTTTTTCATGGTGTCATCAAATTTTCTTTCCTACAGCCAAATATTAATGTTAATATTTGGCATTTTTCCAAAAAAAGTTTTGCTGAGGTCATATATACATGTACATGCATGTACATGCACATATGTACATATATAAACACATGTACATAAAGAAAATAAAATTTTCTTTCAACAGTATTTACTATTACCATGTGAATACTGACATTTCCTACTTTATTTCATTATTTGGTCAGATGACCTATTAAACTAATTTTATAGCCAATAAAAGGCTGAGACCATGACATGCAAATTGGACTAAAGGAACCGGATGTTGCCTCAAATCCCAAACACTATTGTGCATTAATTTTAAAAAAAAATTTTAATGTTTATTCATTTTTGAGAGAAAGAGATAAAGATTGTGAGCGGGGGAGGGGCAGACAGAGAGGGAGACACAGAATCAGAAGCAGGTTCCAGGCTCTGAGCTGTCAGCACAGAGCCCAACAACACAGGGCTTGAACTCATCAGCTGTGAGATCATTACCTGAGCCAAAGCAGGACACTTAACTGACTGAGCCACCCAGGCACCCCTGAGCAGTATGTTTTTAAATGTAATTTTCTTTAAGTTACAAGTACACAATGGGAGGGGGGAGATGCCTGGTGGGTGGCTCAGTCGGTTAAGCGACTGACTTTGGCTTAGGTCATGATCTCACGGTTCATGAGTTCTAGCCCCACACTGGGCTGTGTGTTGACAGCTAAGAGCCTAGAGCCTTTTCACATTCTGTGTCTCCCTCTCTCTGCCCCTCATCTACTTGTGCTCTGTCTCTCTCTCTCTCTCTCTCAAAAAATAAGTAAAAACATTAAAAATAATTAAAACTCCATCACTCAGTGAAAATGTCGGAAGGTCCCGAGAGCCAAGCTCCTTGAATACTTGGTAAAACAAAACAATTGTGCAATTTAACTGTCAGCTGAGCACCCAAATTCCTGGAAAACCTAGACTTCATGAAATTTGATCACCTGCCCACCCAGAAATCACCTGTTCCAAGCCTTACAAAATTCTAATCCTTCCGTTTGTTTAGGTTTTGGAAACTCCTATCCTACTTTTGCAAACTCCTGCTTGCTTTCTTAAAAGAGCCTAAGTTTGGGGTGCCTGGGTAGCTCAGTCGGTTAAGCATCCAACTTTGGCTCAGGTCATGATCTCATGGTTCTTGGGTTCGAGCCCTGTGTCAGGCTCTGTGCTGACAGCTCGGAGCCTGGAGTCTGCGTCAGATTCTGTGTATCATTCTCTCTGCCCCTCCCCTACTTGTGCTCTGTCTCTTTCTGCCTCAAAAATAAATAAAAGTAAAATAAATTTTTTTAAAGAGCCTAGGTTTTCTACATGTCATATTTCCCCCAATTATCCATTTCCTCAAAGCATGCCTAAGAATGCAATTAATATTCTTTGAGGGGTTCTGAAAAGGCATTGCTCAGAGAAATGTGTTGTCACCAAGGGTGACAAGATCTATCCCACATCAAGAATGGCACCGGTCACCACCACTCTCAGTCTCTCTCCAATCTTCCTAGCTTCCTCCTTTCTAGTCTGAGGGCCTTTTTTCCTCCAAATTCTCTTCCCTCCAGCTCCTGCTGCTAAACCTGCCCCCTCCCAGTGATGTTTCAGACAGGTCAATGTCATCCACTTACGAGGGTGCTCTGTGTGGGGCAGGTCAGACTCCAGGTAAAGGCCAACACTGAGGGGTTTTGATGCTTGTTTGGTTCTGTTACAGTTCTGTCTTGGGGTGAGAGTTTCTGAGGGTTGACAGAGAGAAGTGTATGTTGGAGATAAGGAACCAACTGCCCTAAAGGGGACTGAGAACACCTTGGACAAACTAGAACCAAAAAAGTAACATGAGAGACACCAAAAACCAAGGACAGGCCAAGCTGAGCCTGGGGCTGTGCAGTTCCCCCAAGGTATGGAGGTTGACCTGGTAGTTTGGGATTTGGTGGAGCAGGTAGAGGTGCAATCCAAGCTACTAATTTGAGCCTGAGGGCCCAGCAAGAACTAGGCAGTGCCAGGAGCTGTAGGAAATGAAAGAGAATGGCAGGGAAGCAGTGCGAAGGCTCAGCATGGGCGGAAGTGAGAGAAAGAGTGGAATTTCCCCAAAGAGAAGCAAGCATGCTCCCAAGGCGGATTGTGAGTGTCCACCTGTTGCCAGAAGGCATTGAATGGACTCTCGACCAGGCCCCGGTGGGGCTCCCAACCTTTGTTTTACCAGATGGTCATTCCAGAGGGAAATTTATGGTATTCCCTTTGTGTCTAAGGTAATAAAGTAAAGAATGGAGGTTTCTTCTATTTCAAATAAAATATGTTGGGCTTTGGAAAGTATCTTAAAATAAACTACTTTCTTTCTCAGCTTCCATTATTCTTCCTTTTATTCTTTGCTTCTGCACTCACTCTTTCTAAGAATCTCCCCTGTGTGTTTGCTTATGTATCATTTCTCTTTCATAGATTTTACACTTTTTCTACCTGTCCACCAAAGAAGTATGCTAATATATGCTTTTATTTAATCAATTTACCAGTGTGTGTTGGACATCTTCTGTGCGTTGGACTTTGTTGGAGGCCATGTTGAATAAGAAAGCTCATACAGATGTGCCCTCCCTCACAGAGAACACCCAGGACAGATGACTCATATGCACAAAGAATACGACACAAATACAATACTAATACAGAAAAGTTCCATTTATGTGAAGAAGTAATCCCTCATAGTTCATTTGGAATCCGGATTGTAGTTACCTATGGTTTCTTTCTGAAGAGAATAGGAAAACAGAAAGTTTTCTCTCACCAACCATCCCCCCTAGTTTCTACTTCTTATTCCTGAAATAAACTGCAAGAGGCTCAGACTCTCTGTAGTTTTCTAGTGTCCTGTGGGCCCAGACTAAGCGTTAGTCAGGGCACAGAAACAGATCAACCACACGCTGCTGCTGCCCCGCTCTTAGACAACACTGGTTTTAGATCAATAAATACTCTAGATTCAGTTCCATAAAGTATTTTTTAATGTATTACATTGTTCACAAAAGCTAGGCAAATGGCTACATAGGAAGCCGGAGAAAAGCAATCTAGAGACTTAAAATCTCCCCTGAGTGTGAGGGGCAGTTTTACACCAGCAAATGGTGAAACAAATATTTTCCTTTCCTAAAACAGTAATCAAGCAATTTCAACATAGGAAATCATAAGTTCTTTTTTCAAACAATAGAGGAGTAGTGAGAGAAAGTACTCTAATTAGATGTGAGACGATGCACCAAACAATGTTTTTACAGTCTGAGGGGCTTGGGTTGCAAAGTTATTCTGTTTTTTGTCACTGTGCATTTGGGGAAAGCACAATGTTCTACTTTTTTTATTCCTGCTGAAACAAATGGATAGGTAGAATGTAACTTTAAATCAATTAACAAACTCGGGATATCTTTTAAAAACGACCTAAGAGTATTCTTATGATAAAACAGTTTTTTTTACTATAAGAAGGGAAATTGATTTTATACTTGCTAAGCACAAACATCATTTGAAGGTGGACATGACAGGAGGTATAAGGATTATCAAGGACATAATAAAAAGAGAATACTAAGTCATGCAATAAAGCTCAAAAAGAGAAAATTCTATAAAATGCTTCATCTAGAGCAGTGTTTTTCAAACTTCAGGTCATGAAACCAAATGGCAATGTTAATGGATTGGAATTTATGTTTAAAATGCTCTGATTTATTTTTAAGACTACAGTAACAGAATTTATAATGCCTTCGATACAGGTTTTGAGAGAAAGCCAGGAGTAAAGGATGACCATGAACATTTTGTCTGAACATTCTTTACAACCAGTAATAACAGCATGAACAATTATCATTGTCACCGTCAAAAAAAAATGTAGTCAATTCTTAGTCTAGTTCCTCCTTTGCATCAAAAAAGGTGTTTGTATATTTCTCCTGGACAGAGTGGGAGAAAAAGTCTATGCCTGCTACTCACTTATGAATTTTTACCTTTTACCTTTACCTGTCTCTGAGTCATCACTCCCTTTTCTAGATGCTTCTCTGTAAAAAAAAAAAAATTAACTTTAAAAAATCTCATAAAGCAAAACCATTTTCTGAAAATATGTTGGAGGCCACTCAACCTCTGTCTGTACCCTCAGAAATCCTCAGCTTACCCGTTCAGTGGCCTAGTATTGAGTGATTCATTTGTTCATTGAAAGTGGATATTAAACATATATTTACATGTGCAACTACAATACACAAAGAGTAACATTTCTTCAATTATCATTTATCTGAGTGTCCTTTAGAGTGAGTTAGGTAGCTATAGACTTACATTACAATTTTTCCTCAAACAGTTTTGGAATTTCCCATGAGAACAGCCTTAAGATCGAGCCTCTGAGTCAAATGAGAAAAATGGTGTAATTATTTTTATTCAAGCTTGATTTTGGAGTAAAATAATATTTTCATTCATATATTCAATAAACATTTTTGAACATCTACAACATCCTGGGCACTACTCTAAGTATTAGGAAATCTGCAGTAAAATAGTTCCTGCTTGAAATGTCTTTGACCTGTTTCCAAACTTTAAATCAAACCTCAAAGAACAGATTTGCCATCAGAAGAACTTTTCAGAAAAAAGTGCTTAAGACTTAGAACCAGGTCTCCCAGAGGTGATTGCAAACTGTGTGGAAGCGAGGTTGAGTCCCTGGAATAAGCAAAGAGCCTCCTTAGACAACGGATCTGCATGATTATCTATTTTAGAGCCATGCCTACAAACAAGGGTTCTAAGATTTACTAAAAAGTTGAAGCTTCTGCATTTGCCTTCCGTCTTTCCCTCTTTTCTGGCAGACTGCCTCCATGATGATTCAAGACTCCTATCACGTCCCACCACATCTGTCCTTCCACCATCCACCTAACAAATATTCATTGCTCTAGATTTGCTCCCCACAGAACAAGGGATGCAAACTGAAAAGAAAAATTGTCTCCTGACATTTCTCTCTGTTTAGTTTGGATAAGTGGTGATAAACAGACAAACACAGGAAGGTATGTGCTGAGATAGAGGACCCCGTAGGTTCTTTGGGAGAGCAAGGGAGGAACATCCAGCTAGACCAGGGTAAGTGTGCATTAAAAGAAAGCTTGATCCAAGCAGAGAGAACAGGTCAGTATCTAATGGGTTTGCCAAGAGATTGATGCTTGGGAGAGGAAAGGTCTTATTAGAGAATCACAGGACAGAGCAACTGTTGGAACACCGATAAGATCAGAACTGGTTCACTTAGGTGTCTCCTTCAGTGAGAGTAAGATCCCCTAGGAAACAAACTGTCTGATTTAGTTTTTGTATCTCTGGGGAATGGTCCAGTGCCTAGCACACTGGGTCTAGTTGGTGCTAAATGAACACTTGTGAGAATGAGGAAGTACCGCTGCACTTAAAGAGATGAATATTTCTGGGTAAATAATAAAAAATAATTTAAGTGCCACTGTTAAATAATGCCTGATAAGAAGTCTACTTTTCTGTGTTGGACTATGTTTGTTGTTTGTTTTGTTTTGATAATCAACCATGCCAGCCAGCAAATTCTATGTATTGGAGTTAGTGACATTTCTGATACACAAATCCCATGTACCATGAAAGATTATGTTCTGTGGGCTTGCATCAGGACAATTTGAAGGAGGAAGAACCCTGGAGGTATGAGGATATGGACTGCTTGGAGGTTCAAAATGAAGAGAATTGTCTAATTTGAAATAATGAAGTTAATTGCTGTCTATGGTAACTAAAAATGAATGGGTTTCTTTCCTTATTTTTATTTATGTATGTATTTTTTTTTAATTTTTATTTCTAGGAGAGAGAGAGAGAGGCAGCGTGAGCAGGGGAGGGTCAGAGAGAGAGGGAGATACAGACTCTGCAACAGGCTCCAGGCTCTGAGCTGGCAGTCAGCACAGAGCCCGACACGGGGCTCGAACCCACGAACCGCGAGATCATGACCTAAGCGAAAGTCGGACGCTCAACCGACTAAGCCACCCAGGCGCCCCTTATGTATTTATTTTTAAGTGAAGTATAATTAACATACAATATTGTATTAGTTTCAGGTGTACATCATAATGATTCAATAATTCTATACATTACTCACTGCTTGTCAGATAAGTGTAGCCACCATCTGTCACCAAACAACGTTATTATAATATTATTGACAATACCCCCGATGCTGTCCTTTTCATCTCATGCTTTATTGGTTGTATTAACGGACGTTTGTACCTCTTAATCCCCTTTATCTATTTCATCTTTCTCCTACCCACCTCCCCTCTAGCAACCCTCAGTTTGTTCTCTGTATGATTGTTTGTTGTTTCTTTGCCTGCTCATTTGTTCGTTTGCTTTTTTAGATCCCACATATAAGTGAAAAATATGATATTTGTCTTTCTCTGACTTCTTTCCCTTACCATTCTATTCGTGTTGTCACAAATGACAAGATCTCACCCTTGTATATGGCTGAGTAGTATTTCCTTGTGTATACATACCACCTCTTCTTTACCCATTCATCTATCAATGGACACAACACATGGGTTGCTCTCGTACCCTGGCTGCTGTAAATAATGCTGCAATGAATATATGGATGCATATATCTTTTTGAATTAGTGTTTTCATTTAAGGAGTATAGTAAATATCCAGTAGTGGAATTATTGGATCATAGGATATTTCTATTTTTAATTTTCTGAGAAACTTCCTTACTATCTTCCATAGTGGCTGCACCAGTATACATTCAGTCAACAGTGCATGAAAGCTAGTTTCCTTTTTTAAATAACCTGGTCATTGTTAGAATGAATCAGATATAAGTGTGGCATAACATAAACATTTCCCAACCAACAAAGTGTCTGTTGCAATAATATTTCTAGAGAGGAAGGTTAGTACTGAATATGTGATGAGCTCTTTCAGAAAAAAATAAGTAAATAAACATCATTTAGCACCAGATATAAAGCCACGGAAGCCATGAAATTACTTGAGAGCATTAACTGTAATCTAGCAGTCTTTACATATAAGGCCAAACCATTTCTTAGTAATTCCTTCTTTTTGGTCCACGATACCATCTTATCCAGAGTAACTGGTATATATCCAGGTATATATCCAGGTATAATCATCCTCTTGTGTCATAAAATAAAAAGCCCACTCTGAGCCAACTGATGAACTTATCATTGACACAGCTTCATCCATTCACTCACTAATCAGTGCATTCTATTCATTGGGCATTTAGTCCTATGTCTCAAAATAAGGAACATGAATGATATATGTTACTTATTCTCCAAGGGTATTGAGGAAAGGCTGTACAAACCCATGATGATCAAAAAGACAGGGGAAGAATCAGCTTCTTCTGGGGACTCAGACAGCAGCTGGCAAGAGGAAAATCCCTTCAACAGAGGAAGCAATGGGGTGAAAGACATGGAAGCATGAAGCACACTCTCTTGTCATGTTCGGAACAAAGAGCTCAGGGTATGAAGAGCCCTAAAAGAGATGAGGCCCGAGACTAGGGAGAACAAAGGGAATGGAGGTTTAGCCAAGGTAAGACTTGACTCAGGGAGTGTGGGATCTGGTCTCAGAAGGGACTTCAGGATGGTAGTGTCACTTGGTGTTTTAAAAAGATAATGGGGGGGGNTAATGGGGGCACCTACAGGGAGGGTGAGCAGAATCAGGAGACAGGGTGCCTCCTCCCACCTCATCTGTTAAATACAATTTTATTTTGTCCCTTCTAATTTTATTTTTTTTTAAGTTTATTTTGAGAAAGAGAGAGATAGAGAGTGAGCATGGATGGAGTAGAGAGTGAGAGACAATATCTCAAGCAGGCTCTGCAATGTCAGTGCAGAGCCCGATGTGTGGCTTGAATACACAAACCATGAGATCATGACCTGAGTGGAAATCAAGAGTCAGATGCTTAACTGACTGGGCCACCCAGGTGCCCCTACTTTATCTCCTTTTAAAATAGAATTGTAAGTGTACTATGAGCCTCCAACTGCTGTACTCTGAAGACACAACATTGCAGATGCAGTATTCTGGTCTGCAATGCACAGACTGACTCGGATGAGGGGAAAACATCAGACTAGCCTGAGACATTGTTCTTACAACAACAAGATCAGAGTTTCTTCAAAAATGTCAATATTGTAAAGGAAAAAGAGAGGCTGAGGGAGAAGTCCAGATCAAAGAGACTAAAGATACATGACAACCAAGACAGGGAAGGGGAGAGAATGTTCTGAAGGTCACTATTGGGTCAATAGGCAAAATTGGAATATGAACAAGAGATTAGATGAAAATGTTGTATCAGTGTTAAATATATGGAATTTACTGAGACACCATTCAAAGAACACTTCCTGAGCAGATAGGCCCTGAACACTCAAAGATCCCTCTCTAATACAGCAGAACTCGCAGGGGCAGAGTGTACAACAAGCTTTTAAAATTAACAAGAGATAGAAAGCTAACCAAAATGATGAAACGGAAGAACTCTCCTCCAAAGAAATTCCAGGAAGAAATGACAGCTAAACAACTGCTCAAAACAGATATAAGCAACATAACTGAACAAGAATTTAGAACAATAATAAAATTAATCGCCTTGCTTGAAAAAAGTATGGAGGACATCATAGAAACTATGGCTACAAACACTGTGGACCTTAAAAATAGTTATGGTGAATTTAAAAATGTGATAAATGAGATACATAATAAACTGGAGGCGTCCAATGCACGATTGAAGAGGCAGAAAGGAGAATAAATGATTCTGAAGACACAATTGTAGAAAAAGAGGAAACTGAGAAAAAGAGAGATAAACTGATCCAGGAGCATGAAAGAAGAGTTCGAGAGCTCAGTGATACAATCAAATGGAACAATATCCGTATCATAGGAATTCCATAAGAGGAAGAGAGAGAGAAAGGTGCTGGAGGAGTCCTGGAACAAATTATAGCAGAGAACTTCCCAATCTGGGGAGGGAAGTAGAGTTGAAATTCAAGAGGCACAGAGAACTCACCTCAGACGTAACTTGAATCGATCTTCTGTGTGAAATATCATAGTAAAACTGGCAAAATATAAGGACAAAGAGAGAATTTTGAAAGTAGCTAGGGAGAAAAGTGCCCTAACATACAAAAGGAAACCTATCAGAGTGGTGACAGACCTATCTACTGAAACTTGGCAGGCCAGAAAGGAATGGCAGGAGATCTTCAATGTGATGAACAGTAAAAATATGCAGCCAAGAATCCTCTATCCAGCAAGCCTGTCATTTAGAATTGAAGGAGAGATAAGTCTTTCCAAATAAATTAAAAAAATGAAAGAATTTGTCACCACTAAACAAGCCCTACAAGAAATTCTGAGGGAGACTCTCTGAGGGAAATGTTGTAAGGAAATAAGATAATAAAGACACCACCACAAACATGAATCCCACAGATGACACAATGACTCTAAACCCATATATTTCAACACTAACACTGAATGTAAATGGACTAAATGTCCCAATCAAAAGACATAGGGTAGCAGAATGGATTAAAAAACAAAATCCATCTACTTGCTGTCTACAAGAAACTCATTTTAGACTGGAAGACACCTTCAGATGGAAAGTAAGGGGATGGAGAAATAGCTATCATGCTACTGGAAATCAAAAGAAAGCTGGAGTAGCTATACTTATATCAGACAAACTGGACTTTAAAGTAAAGACAGTAACAAGGGATGAAGAAGAGCATTACATAATAATTAAAGGGTCTATCCATCAGGAAGAGCTAACAATTATAAATGTTTATGCACCAAATGCGGAACACCTAAATACATAAAACATTTAATCACAAAGAGAAACAGTCTTATCGATAAGAATGTGCTAATAGCAAGGGATTTTAATACTCCACTTACAGCAATGGACAGGTCAACTAGACAGAAAATCAGTAAAGACACAATGGATCTGAATGACACATTGGATCAGATGGATCTGACAGATATATTTAGAATTCTACATCCTGAGGCTATGGAATTCACTTTCTTCACAAGTGCCCATGGCACATTCTCCAAGATAGATCACATACTGGGACATAAAGCAGCCTCAATAAATATAAAAGAATTGAGATCATACCATGCACACTTTCAGATCATAATGCGTTTAAGCTTGAAATCGACCACAGGAAGAAGTCTGGAAAACCTCCAAAAACATTGAAGGTTAAAGAACACCCTACTAAAGAATGAATGGGCCAATCAGGAAATTAGAGAAGAAATTTAAAAATATATGGAAACAAATGAAAATGAGAATACAACAATCCAAACTCTATGGGATGCAGCGAAAGCAGTCCTAAGAGGAAAGTACACTGCATGCCAGGCCTATTTCAAGAAATTAGAAAAAGCGCAAGTGCAAAATCTAACAGTAGATCTAAAGCAACTAGAGGGAGAGCAACAAGAGCACCCCAAATCCAGTAGGAGAAGAGAAATAATAAAAATCAGAGCAGAAATAAACAGTATCGAAACCAAAGAGACAGTTGAACAGATCAATGAAACCAAGAGTTGGTTTTTTGAGAAAATAAACAAAATTGACAAACCTCTAGCCAGTCTCTTAAAAAGAAAAGAGAGCACTCAAATAGACAAAATCATGAATGAAAATGGACTGATTACAACCAACCCTTCAGAAATACAAGCAATTATCAGGGAATACAATGAAAAACTATGTGCCAACAAACTGGACAACTTAAAAGAAATGGACAAATTCCTAAACACACACTCACTACCAAAATTCACGCGGGAAGAGATAGAACCTGAACAGAGACATAACAAGTGAGGAAATCGAATTAGTTATCAAAAATTTTCCAGCAAATAAGAGCCCTGGGCCAGATGGATACCCTGGGGAATTCTACCAGACACATAAAACAGAATTAATCCCAATTCTTCTCAAGCTATTCCAAAAAAAAAAAAAGAAATCGAAGGAAAACTCCCAGACTCATTTTATGAAGCCAGCATCACTCTGATTCCCAAGCTAGACAGACATCCAGCAAAAAAAGAGAATAACAGGCCAATATCCTTGATGAATACGGATGCAAAAATCCTCAACAAGATCCTTGCAAATCGAATCCAGCAGCACATAAAAAGAATCATCCACCAAGATCAAGTGGGATTCATCCCTGGGTTACAGGGCTGGTTCAATATTCGCAAATCAACCAATGTGATACATCACATCAACACAAGAAAAGATAAAAACCATAGGATCCTGTCGATAGATGCAGAAAAGCATTTGACAAAATACAGCATCCCTTCTTAATAAAGACTCTCAAGAAAGTCAGGATAGAAGGAACTTACTTAAACATCATAAAAGCCATCTATGAGAAACCCTCAGCTAACATCATCCTCAATGGGGAAAAACTGAGAGCTTTCCCCCTGAGATCAGGAACGTGACAGGCATGTCCATTCTTACCACTGTTGTTTAACAATGCTGGAAGTCCTAGCATCAGCCATCAGACAACAAAAGGAAATCAAAGGCATCCGAATTGGCAAAGAAGAAGTCAAACTTTCACTTTTCGCAGACGACATGACACTCTACATAGAAAACCCAACAGACTCCACGAAAAGAGTACTAGAGCTGATCCATGAATTCAGTAAAGTTGCAGGGCACAAAATCAACGTACAAAAATGGTTGCATTTTTATACGCCAACAATGAAACAACAGAAAGAGAAATCAAGAAACTGATCCCATTTACAACTGCAGAAAAAAAAACCATAAAATACCTAAGAATAAACCTAACCAAGGATACAAGAGATCTGTATGATGAAAACTATAGAAAACTTCTGAAGGAAATTGAAGAAGACACAAAGAAATGGAAAAACATTCCGTGCTCATGGATTGAAAGAATAAATAGTTAAAATGGCATTACTACCTAAAGCAATCTACACATTTAATCCAATCCCCATCAAAATTGCACCAGCATACTTCTCAAAACCAAAACAAACTATCCTAAAATTTGTATGAAACCACAAAAGACCCCGAAGAGCTAAAGTAATATTGAAGAAGAAAACCAAAATCAGAGGCATCACCATCCCAGACTTTAGCCCCTACTACAGAGCTGTCATTTCAAGACAGTGTGGTATTGGCACAAAAATAGACACATAGACCAATGGAACAGAATTGAGAACTCAGAAGTGGACCTGAAAGTATATGGCCAACTAACCTTTGACAAAGCAGGAAAGAGTATCCATTGGAAAAAAGACAGCCTTTTTAACAGATGGTGTTGGGAGAATTGGACAGCAACATGCAGAAGAATGAAACTAGATCATTTTCTCACACCATGCACAAAAATAAACTCAAAATGGATAAAGGACCTGAACGTGAGACAGGAAAATATCAACACCCTAGAGGAGAAAGCAGGAAACAACTTCCTTGACCTCCACCGCTGCAACTTCTTACTTGACACATCCCCAAAAGCAAGGGAAACAAGAGCAAAAATGAACTATTGGGACTTCATCAATATAAAAAACTTCTGCATGGCAAAGGAAACAATCCATAAAACTAATAGGCAACCGACGGAATGGGAAAAGATAGGTGCAAATGACATATCAGGTAAAGGGTTAGTATCCAAAATCTGTAAGGAACTCACCAAACTCCACACCCGGAAAACAAATAATCCAGTGAAGAAATGGGCAGCAGATATAAACAGACACTTCTCCAAAGAGGATATACAGATGGCCAACAGACACATGAAACGCTGCTCAGCTTCCCTCCTCATCAGGGAAATACAAATCAAAACCACACTGAGATACGACCTCATGTCAGTCAGAGTGTCTAAAATGAGCAAATCAAAGGACTCTAGATGCTGGCGAGGATGTGGAGAAACAGGCACCCTCCTACACTGTTGGTGGGAATGTCAACTGTTGCAGCCCCTCTGGAAAACAGTGTGGAGGTTCCTCAAAAAATTAACAATAGAACTCCCCTATGACCCAGCAATAGAACTGCTAGGAATTTATGCAAGTCATAGAGGGGTGCTCATGCATAGGAGCACATGTACCCCAATGTCCATAGCAGCACTCACAACAATAGCCAAAACATGGAAAGAGCCTAAGTGTCCATCAACAGACGAATGGATCAAGAAGATGTGGTTTATCTATATAATGGAATACTACATGGCAATGAGAAATAATGAAATCTGGCCATGTGTAGCAACATGGATGGAACTTGAGGGTGTTACGCTGAGCGAAATAAGTCAGGCAGAGAAGGACAGCTACCATATGTTTGCATGTATAGGAAAATTAGGAGGAACTTAACAGAGGACCATGGGGGAGAAGAAGGGGAAAAATACTGGGGGAGAGGGAGAGAGGAAAACCGTGAGACTCTTTAATGCCGAGTACAAACTGAGGTCAGATGGGATGGGGGGAGGTGAAGCGGGATGATAAGTATGGAGGAGGGCACTTGTTGGGATGAGCACTGGGTGTTATATGGAAACAAACTTGACAATAAACTATAAAAAACAAATATATAAAAAACAAACAAATAAATAAATTCATGTATTTGTTCCTTCCTTTTCTCCCTCACTCCCTTCTTCTTGGATGGAGCGTGAGCCCACGGAAAGCTTCCCAGGATGCATAGGATGACAAGAAGCAGCACTGACTCGGGAAAGGCAGTGCACCCCCCACATCCTCCCTGTCAACTTCCTCCAAGCTGGAATCCCACAATCTTCCTTCCCACTGCCACTGGCACCTCTGCACTTTCTAGAAGCCCCATACTCAACAAGCCACATTCTCACATATGAGCACATTTGGTGTCATAACTACACTTAGGTAGAAGCAACGTAAATACTCCAAAAATGTTTCTTAAGTGAGGGAGAGGTACCGGGATCCGGACCTGGTTCTGCCTTTTGTTGACCATGGTCTTGAGCTAAAAAGAACCCTGAGTCTCAGATGCTTGGTGAGCAGCGTGGGAAAAAGGATAGCAGCCATGCATGCAGAGACTACTGTGAATGTAAATCACTTGTTGCCTGGAAAGGCATTCTATAAACATACTGTCTGTTCACATCCAGTCATCTGGGCGATTGACTTGTTGTCTGTCCTCCTGTCTAGGCCATGTATGCAGGAACAAGCGCCTCCAGCCTGGCCAAGTTGTTTGGAGTGGATGTGTTCTCTCCACTCTCTTTGTTTTCCATTGTGCAAGTAGGTTGCAAATAGCGATGGGTTCGGAAAAGGGAAAAGAAAAGAAATGCACCCAGAAAAACCAATCCCAGGGACAATATCTTAGGGACTTGGTGAGGTGATTTCATAGAGACATTCTTACTCTCTCCAAGACCATTTTTGTCAGCAGATGCTATGTTATTATCCCAGCATGTGTGATCAACCTCTGGAGCATTTGTAGATTTAACAGCCAAATCTTGGGACTGGCTATTGTTTGTAAATTTACCAAGTGAAAAATTGCATTCTAGAGGCTTGTGTGCCGGGATGACAGTGAACATCCTAGCTTCTTCTCTTGCATTGTTTTTCACCCAGTAAGGATTCCTACATAGGGTTTTACCAGAGAAACCAGGAAATCTTTCTCGATGCTGGGTAATTTATTAATGTAATTCAGCACAGCAATTAGGTATAAAAAAAAAACACCATATTGCCATCTGTGAAGTCTTTGTCAGAAAGGGCCTGGATGAAACTCAATAGTCATTCTTGATTTAAAAGGTTTTATTCTATAAAACAACTAAAATATAGCTATCTTTTCCCCAAAGCCAGCACATTGTTAACAGGGAAACACTAGAAGCCTTTCCATTAAAGTCAAAATGAAGACATGGAACAGAAAACCATGGGGGAGAGGAAAGGGAAAACAAGTTACAGAGAGCGAAGGAGGCAAATCTTAAGAGACACTTAAATACTGAGAACAAACTGAGGGCTGATGGGAGGTGGAGGAGAGGGGAAAGTGGGTGATGGGCATTGAGGAGGGCACTTGTTGGGATGAGCACTGGGTATTGTATGGAAACCAATTTGACAATAAATTATATTTAAAAAAATGAAGACATGGATGATTAATGCTATGTGTGATAGACTAACCTATCCTGGCATGAAATTCATAGGTGATAATCTATCTCCACACAAAAGTTCAAAAGAAAATGTGCATCAGTATTATGCCCACACTGTGATAAAATTTTACATTTAAAAAATTATTTTATTTCATACACAATGCATAGTCACTATTCTATTTGAGGATAAATGAAAGATACATAGGCATATACCAAATTATAATAAATAAATTGTAAATGGTAAGAATGCAAATATTGAACTGAATATTGTCAATAATTTTCTTTATATCTGACATTTTTATAAAAGGAACAGATAAACATCTTGTGTTCATATAGATATAAGTCTATATGACCATTGCAAGTGTGACAGCTGTGAAAAGGGTGGTGAAGGTCCATGTCATTGGAGATAGGATGTTCCGAAATGATAAATAACTCAAGGAAATTTCAAACAATACCGAGTACAACTTTCTCTCATATTACTTGGCATTTGCTCTCTTTGGAAACCCAAAGTATACTAAAACTGCAAAAATGTTTTCAGTATGTATCTTAAACAGAATTAGGTTCTAGGTTCAGATCCTTGCAAATACGTTTTCATCCATTTGATTGTCTAGAGATAATTGACATTCATACTTTGGGGGTGTGGACAAATGTTTATCACATAACAGGAAGCTTAGTGTCTCTGTCACTCCACCACACACAAAATGCCAATCACACCTCAAAATTATTGTGACAGTTCAAAACACCTTAACATAGTTTCCAAATAAGCCTGGGGAACTATTCTATAAACTACCACTGGCTTTGTGGACCAGGGACCAATGTAGACTCCCATACTCAGAAGAGCCTCACATTTGAGTTTAGTGCTTTAATGGTCACCAACTTGAAATTTTTTTTTTATGAGGGAGGGGCAGAGGGACAGGGACAGAGAGAGATCTCAAGTAGGCTACACACCCGGCACAGAGCCTGACGATCTCATGACTGTGAGGTCATGACTTGAGCCAAAATCAAGAGTCTGACAATCAACTGAGCAACCAGGCACCCCTTGAAATTCTTAATAATTTTATCTTTGAATTTGTGTTTTGTAAGTGAAGTTTATTGAAACAATGGAGCATGTGCTAGGAGTTTGGAGCCTTGGGGCAATTTTATTTACTATAGCCTTGTAGTATAGATTGAAATCAGAGAGCATGATACTTTGTTCTTTCTCAAGATAGTTTTGGCTTTTTGGCTATTTTGTGGCTCCACATAAATTTTAGAATTATTTGTTCTAGTTCTGAGAAAAATGGCATTGGTATTTTGGTAGGGATTGCATTGAATATGTAGATGGCTTTGGGTAGTGTGGACATTTTAACAATATTAATTCTTCCAATCCATGAGTTACAGAATGTCTTTCCATTTATTTGTATCGTCAATTTCTTTCATCAACATCACGTAGTTTTCAGTGTTTTTAATCCTTCTGCATCTATTGAGATAATCATATTATTTTTAGATAAATGTAAATATAGTCTTTGGTATTTCATTCTTTGATATGATTGTAAGTGGAATTATTTTCCTCATTTCTCTTTCTGATCATTAATAGTGTATAGAAACAACAGATTTCTGCATATTAATTTTGTATCCTGCAACTTACTGAATTTACTTATTTATTCCAACAGTTTTTTGAGTGGAATCCTTAGAATTCTTTTCATTTTTTTAACGTTTATTTATTTTTTAGAGAGTGACAAAGAGACAGAACATGAGCCAGGGAGGGGCAGAGAGAGAGAGGGAGATACAGAATCTGAAGCAGGGCCAAACTCAAAACCATCAGCTCATGACCTGGGCTGAAGTTGGACTCTTAACCAACTGAGCCACCCAGGTGCCCCTTGTGATTTCCTATATTTAGTATCATGTCATCTTCAAATAATGGCAGTTTTATTTATTTTTCAATTTATATGACTTTTATTTCTTTTTCTTGCCTAATTGCTGTAACTAGAACTTCCAATACTATAGTGAATCAAAGTGGGACAGTAGGGATCTTTGTCATTTCTCATCTTATAGGAAAAGGTTTCAGCTTTTCAACATTGAATAAGATATTAGCTGTGGTTTTGTCACATGTGCTTTTTATTATATTGAATTACTTTACCTCTACACCTACCTTTTTGAGAGTTTTTTAAATCATAAATTGGTTTTGAATTTTGTCAAGTGCTTTTTCTGCATCTAATGAGATGATCATATGGTTTTTATTTTTCATTTTGTTAATGTAGTATAACATGTTGATTGATTTATGAATGTTGAACCATCTTTGCATCTCTGAAATAAATCCACGTGATCATGGTGTATGATGCTTTTAATGTTTTATCAAATTCACTTTACTAATATTTTGTTGAGGATTTTGTGTCTATATTTATTAGTGATATTGACCTGTAATTTTCTTTATGTGGTGTCCTCGCTTGGTTTTGGTATCAGGATAATGTTGGCCCCGTAAAATTATTTTGAAAGCTTTCCTTCCTCTTCAGTTTATTGGAAGAGTTTGAAAAAATAGCTATTATATATTCTTTGAATGTTTAGTAAAATTCACCAGTGAAACCACATGGTCCCAGACTTCTGTGTGTTTCAGAGGTTTGATTACTGATTTAATCTCCTTACTAGTAATTGAGACATTCAGATGTTCAATTTCCTTATTATTTATATTAATAAATATAATTTATTTATTTTTTAAGAGTTTATATTTCTAAGAATTTATCCATTTCTTCTAGGTTCTCCAATTTGTTGATGTTAAATTGTTTATAGTAGCCTCATACTCTTTTGTATTTCTGTGGTAATAAAATCAGTAATAATTTCTCTTTTACTTCTGATTTTTATTTCTTTCAGTCCTCTAACCTCTCCCCATTTTTTTGTGAGTCTAAGTAAAGTTTTTTCAATTTTCTTTGTCTTTTTATTTAATAAAATTTTTAAAAGTAGGCTCCATGCCCAGCATGGAGCTCAGTACAGGGCTTGAACTCATGAACTAGAGATCAAGACCTGAGCAGAGATCAAGATTCAGATGCTTAACCAACTGAGCCACCTAGGTGCCCCCTTGTTTCCTTGCCCAGCCAGCTCTTAGTTTCACTGACGTTTCTTTTTTTCTTTTAATGTTTATTTATTTAGTTTTGAGAAAGAGAGAGAGCAGGGGAAGGACAGAGAGCGAGGGACACAGGAGACAGAGAATCCCAAGCAAGCTCCACCCTGTCAGTGAAGATCCTGATGTGTGATTCAAACTCACAAACCACAAGATCGTGACCTGAGCCAAAATTGAGTCAGACACTTAACCAAGTGAGCCACCCAGGTGCCCCTCCACTGACCTTTTTTTTTTTTTTTTGTCATTTTAGTCTTTATGTCATTTAGTTCTGCTCTGAATTTATTATTTCCTTCCTTCTACTCACCATGGGCTTCATCTGTTCTTTTTCTAGTTCCTTTAGATGTAAAGTTAAATTGTGTCTTTGAGAGTTTTTGGCATGAGGCAGGTGTGTATTGATATGAACTTCTCTCTTAAGACCATTTTTGTTGTATTACATAAATTTTGTTTATGTTGTATTTCTATTTTTAGTTGCCTTTAGATATTGTACTTATTTTTTCTATAATTTGTTCTATGACCAAATAGTATGTCAATATTTAAGTGTCTTTAATTTCCATGTATTTGTAATTTTTCCCCTATTTTCTTCTTGTAATTAATTTCCCATTTCATACCATTGTACTCAGAAAAGATGCTTGGTACGATTTCTATCTTCTTGAATTTATTGAGACTTGTTTTGTGGACCAACATTTGATGTATCCTGGAGAACATTCCACGTGTACTCGAGAAGAATATATATTTTTCTGCCTTTGGATAGAATGTTCTGGAATGCTCTATACATATCTATTAAGTACATTTGGTCTAATGTGTGGTTTAAAGCAAATGTCTCCTTATTTATTTTCTAACTGCATGTAACAATTTGTTATTCTCTTGCTGCTTTTAAGATTCTCTCTACCTTTAACTTTCAACATTTCAATTACAATGTATCTTGGTGTGGCTTTCTTTGGGTTCTTATTTGGAAGTCTCTGTGTTTCCTGGATTTGCAAGTCTGTTTCCTTCCCCAGGTTAGGGAATTTTCAGCCATTGTTTCTTCAAATGAGTTTTCTCCCCCTTTCTCTCTCTCTTCTCCTTCTAGGACCCCTATAATACAAGTATTATTCCACTTGATGTTGTCCCATAAGCCTTTTAAGTTAACTTCACTTTTGTAAAGTTTTTTTTTTTTTTTTAATTTTTGCTGCTCTGTCTGTGTGAATTCCATTGCTTTATCTTCCAGCTTGCTGATCTGTTTTTGTTTTTGTTGTTGTTGTTGTTGTTGTTGTTTTGCTTCTTCCAGTCTGCTGTGGAACCCTTCTTGTGTATTTTTTTAGTTCAATTATTGTATTCTTCAGTTCTGTGACTTATGTTTGGTAGTTTCTTCTTTCTTTCTTTCATTTTCTATTTGAGAGAAGGAGGGGATGAGGGGAGAGGAGCAGAGAAAGAGAGAGGGAGAGAGAGGGAGGGAGAGAATCTTAAGCAGACCCCAAACTCAGCACAGAGCTCCCCAATGTGGTGCTTGGTCTCATGACTCTGGGATCATGACCTGAGCCAAAATCAAGAATTGGAATTCAACAGACTGAACAACCCAGGTGCCCCTGTTTGGTAGTTTCTTATATTTTCTATGTCTTTATTGAAGTTTTCATTGTGTCTATTCATTCTTTTTGCAAGTTCAGTGAGCATATTTATGACCATTACTTTGAATTTTTTATCAGATAAATTATCTCTTTATCATTAAAGTATTTGAGGTGTTTTGTTTTTTTTTTTTTTGTTCTTTCATTTGGAACAGATTTATCTATGTTTTCATTTTGCATGACTTTCGATGTTTTTATGTATTAAGTGAAAACAGCTACCTGTCTCGGTCTTGTGTACATGATGATCCTTCTCATTCAACCTTCCCCTAGCTCTTGGTTGTCTCTTGAGCCATGGCGATTGTCTAAACCACCTGTTTTATTCTTAATATATCTCCATTGTTGAGGGTGTGCCAAGACCTGTCAATGATCCAAAAAGAGAAATCTCATTTAGCACCTAGTTTCAGGCTGATTGGAAGTCAGACCCTCAGGCAGCAGCTTTTAATATATGCAAATATATACAGTCCTGTGGGGCTGCAATTATAATCCCTGCTGGCATTCAGACAAGGTGATTTGGAGGTTTCTCCTGGGTGACAGTTGCAAAAATCAGTGCTCCAAACAAATGTATAAGTTTCTTTTGGGGAAGTCTCACCAAGATGTAGTGAGGCCAAGGGAGTGCACAGTAATAGCGTCTCCTTGCTTACATTCCATGGGAGGACCTCTTTAGCCTCCTCATGCGTGGGAAATTGAAGGTGGTCCCTCAGGCTGAAGCTCCAGGCTAAGTAAATAGACCTTTTTCAAAGGAAGACAAGAGTTCTGTTTTAGTTTGTCTATGCAGTGCCCTGGTGGTAGTGGCCTGTCAACAACTGTTTTTCCAATTGTTACAGTCCTCTGGAGCTCCGGAACACTAATCCCCTTGGTCACCAGGGCCAGGAGATGAAGGGGCATCCTCTGTGTGGGGTGTGCACTGCTGCTGAATGTAACAAGGCAGCTGGAGAGTGGATGGGGTAAGGCACACTTGCCAACCTCAGATAGTCTTTCTATCATGGAAAGGCCATGATGGTGTGGTCCACAAGCTTCAGGAATGCAGTGGGAGAATGCCTTGTCTGTGCTCAAGTACCAGACTTTAGACTAGGAGTGGGAGAATGCTGCTACCACTCATGGGTGCTAGCTTCTGCTGAGAGCAGGGAAGTGCCACAACTGCCTGAGCTTGCAGACTTTAGCTAAGGAGTGAGAGAACACACTAGGGCCACATCCAAGCTTGCCAGCTTGTGCTATCAGGCTGTGTGGAGCTTGCAACAATGGTATCTGCCCATGCCTTTCTCTCTGGGGAGGATTTCAAATGCCCCTGACCCTGAAGCTGATGTCTTCAGATTAGCCAATGAATTTCCCTCACTTACAGTCCAGGAAATTTAAACTGCTATTTCTTTGTTAGGTCTCAGGGTAATTGAGACCACACATGAGTCCTCCAAGAGGGAAATCTCAGTATCCTCTAGCACTCTGGGACCCCTGGACATCAAGCCCATTGTTTTTCCAAGACACCTGTTCTGGGGGTTTGTCTCTCCAGTGAAGACCCCAGGGGCCTAGATGCCTTATGTGTACCATCAATGCCTCAGCTCCTCCAGGAGAAGTAAGCATCAAACTGGTGAGAACTCTCCCTATTATGTGTCACTATGCAGAGGTTATTTTTGCAAGGGCATGTCTCTGCTTCAACTACCCATATTTACTTGCTTCTTTTATTATTTGTTGTGAAAAAGTAGTTCAACTAGTTTTCAGATCTTTATCAGAAAGAAATGATCCATATATAACTGTAGATTTTATGCGTCCATGGGAGAAGGTGATAGTAGCTACCAACTTGGACCTTCATTATTATCTCTTTCTTGCTTACTTTCTATTTATATTGTCTCTGCCCCACTCCAGGCTTCTGCTCCCAGCAAACTGTGATTCAATGTAATTTGTTTCCTCAATTTTTGGGGTGGCAGTTTGCTCCATAATCTCAACTCTCTGATGTAAGAAAAGTGTTAATTTGATGTGTTCATATTTCTTAGTTGTTGTAAAAATATAAGTGATTTCCAAGCCTTTTGTCTATCAAAGCAAAAACTACAAGCCTCAAATCTGTTGATTATGAGTTTATCAAAAGGGAAGTATCCCAGTTGGGTCTGAATTCATCAGGCAGAATACTTAAAAGAGAGACTGTACCCTCCCTAAGAATTAGGGAGACTTCCTTGATGGCTTTGTAGTCATGAGCTGTCATGACTTGAACTGCCTACACAAAGAACCTTATGCTGGGGCTTCATACAGCGTCTAAGAGCTGAGGCCCACAGAAGGACAAGGAACTGAATTTTACCAACAGCCCTGTGTGCTCAGAGAAGGGCCCCAAGCTCCCAACACAGTCTGGCTGATACCTTACTTGCAGCCTTATGAGATCCTTAGTAGAGAACCAGGTTAACCATGTCCAGACCCCTACTCATTAACACTGTGAGAGAATGTATGTGATTGTTTTAAGCCTTCAGTATAACAGAGAGAGAAAATTATATGTACTTACATGTGTCTATGAGGGTGTGCATGTATATGCATATGTGCATACTGGAAAAGTTTACATGTACATATCATTCCACCAGAAGGATAAACAAAAATCTATTAACAGTAGTTACCTGCTGTGGATGTTGGAGACAGAACAGATATGGAACATGTGGAGGGTGGGAAAGGAGATTTGATGGTCTTTCTACTTATGATTTTTTAATGTTTATCTATTTTTTAAGAGAGAGAGAGAGAGAGCACAAGTGGGGGAGAGGCAGAGAACGAGGAGACACAGAATCTGAAGCAGGCTCCAGGCTCTGAGCTATTACCACAGAGCCCGACATGGGGCTCAAACCCATGAACCATGAGATCATTACCTGAGTTGAAGTTGGATGCCTAACTGACTGAACTACCCAGGTGCCCCTTCTTCTAATTTTTTGATGTCTAAATCATGTAAATGCATTACTCATACACAAAAATTAAAAACATGGGAGATTGGTACTGCTTCAAGACCTATTTTTGTGAATGGTATGGTATATGTGCTCTCTGGGCTCCAGTCTCTGACTTCCACTGAGGCGATCATTCCTGACAGAGAAGAGGACAGGGTAGTGGGAGGGTTGTGAAGCAATGTACCCACAACTGGGAAGGAATCAGGCCCAAAGCTCTTTCATTCTGTTTTTTTTTTTTTTTAATTTTCTTAACAATTTAAGGATCTCTAGGGAACAGAAAAACAAGGGTGGCACAAATGCAAATCCTGATCAGGCTGCAAATGCACGTGCACTTTATGGCTAAAAGTTTCATTCTAAACATGAAGCTAATTCTGAGCAGTTTGCCCCACTTTATGATTTGAGAGAAAAATGTAACTGTATTATTTTGTCCCAAATTTTATAAGTGGATTTATGTCAAACTCTGGACAGTATAATCGTCATTTTCATCCACTGTATATTTTTAAAAGACTATTCTAGTAGAAAACTGGGTTGAACTAAACATGCAGCATTTAAGTGTAAAACATTTTTGGAGGGCTGCAAAGAAACATTTATCTGTTACTATAAGTGAGATTTGAAATGGGAAATGTATGAGGCGTGCTATAAAGTAGCATGAGTGATCTTTCTCTCCCCCACCCCACCTCTTTTTTTTTTTAAACAAATAGGCTCAATTTTTCATCACCAAAGAGATGTTGCTCCATTGCTTGGGTCACCTTGAGATGATGTGGATTTCGTTCAATTGGAACTACTGCTATTCTGGATTTTGCATTGTTTATTTGAAAGTTTTCTTTAAAAATTGAAGCATATTTCCTTCAATTTCTTTATTGCTCTCTATACTTTTAAAGTGTATTTGATATTTGTCCATAACCTATATTGGCTTGGACTGCTGTCCTGGGGTGAGTGGATGGTGAGAGGGAAGAAGAAAAACAAGTATTGACTCCATCGAAAGGAATCTTTTACTTAGAGAAGGGTAAATAATTTCCTTAAGCCTCCATAGCTTAATGGCCCAAACAGGATTCAAGCCAGGTCTGTTCAAGATCATATCACCATCCTAGGCTGCCTCCCAAAATCCTGACAAAATGTTTATGGTAAACAGACAAACAAAAGAATGGTAGCTATGAATGGATTATAAAAGCCTGGATGGTGAGCAGATGTGAGAACAGTATGGGGAAAGTAAGATCTTAACGCCTATAAAGCCACTGGTCTGAGGCAAGGGTTAATAGTTTCCATACACTACAAGACAAATACCTCCTTTCTGGTAAAAGGAAGAAATGAGAGGTAACAGCCATCAGGGAGTACTTGTTGTCTGTAAAAAATTAGAAGTAACAATTTAAAGCCTGCTTGCACAAGTACTCCTATTTTCCAGGAGCCCTAAAAGAATGTCAACCATGAAGAAAAGCATCCTGTTACTGTCTTGTGTCCACTAAAAGTAACAACCACAAGATAATGATGGTAGGACTGAAGGATGCTTCTCCACTCCCTGCCCATCACTCCTTGGAAAAGTGCCTTTATAAACCTTGCATGCTACCCCTTCTGGGAGTGACATACCTCTTTCTTGCTGGCTCCCTTGCACACAAGCTATCTTTAATAAACTCCACCTGCTTTCTTTCTTTTGAGTTCACTGTTCATTATTATGACACTGAGATTCAAGAACCTGGTCTCAGGGGTCCTGTAACAGATGGATTACTGCCTTCACTGGGTAAATGGCTGTTAGCAGAGGCATACGAGTATGCTCATATGGGTGAGAAACCACCCGGCCAATGGTGAGGACAGTCACAAATGGTTTCCTTGAAACACCTGAAGAGAACAACCGTCTACAGGAGAGCATTTGCACTATGTGGGGTACATAGAGCTCTGTCCTCTTCCCTGAGCCAACCCACACTTTGAGATCCTCAAGAAGAAAAGTAAAGAAGTGAACACATTCCAGGTTATTATATCGTACTAGGGGTGAGTGCAAGGCATTAGGGAAGCCAGAGAAGGGGACTACACAAACATGGGCTCTCCGGCCAGGTCTAGGCAGAAATGTAGGGTCACTTGCCCTCTACAACAGAGACATCTTGTACGAAATAGCCCTAAATAGTCTTAAATAGTTCTGTGTCATCTCTATATCAATTCCATGCTAGCCTTGAGAATTCCTCACTCAACTAGAAACCAGCCATTTCCAAGGGAAGACCCATGTCTTCCTCATTGAGATGTCTGAACTTTTGGTTCTGTTTTGCTTGTTTGATTTCATTTGCTGTGTTTTATTGTTAATTCTAAGAGCTGACATGCTTCAGTCTTACTGTTTATTCGTTCATCCATATTTTCTATGCCTGCTCTGATGCTCTCAGGATGTCAGGTTACTAGTGTTGAATCTCCTTTCTGCTCAGAGAAACTCTACCTCCTGTCTGTTGTTACTGCCTTTGGTTCAGATAGGATGTACAGAATATACCACTGGAACTGTCTTTTCAGATTCTTCCCACATTAGCAAGTCTGTCCTGGCCTGTCCTGCTCTGCTCTGTCCCGCTAAGGTTAAGCCTGGGCCAGCCCAATCATGTTCTCAGATAACGTTGGTCTGCCCACACAAACTTTAATGGACAGGGAAAGATTTTTTGAAGACCACAAATATCCCCCAAAAGGCTCTCTCATACCATGCCTCTCTTCCATGCCTGCAACTGATGTTTTGCTGTTCTCACAGAATATCACCTCTTTGCAAGTCTTGACCTTGCTTAACCTTTGAACAGCTGATCTCTGATGAGGCTACTTCAAAAACCCCAAAACTCATCACTTGTCAAGGTGCATGATGATTAAGAGTCTTAACTTGAAATGTCTAGAATCTGTGAAACATCCCAGTGCTTTAGAAAGAAGGTGTTTGAAGGGATCTCAGAAGAAAAGCTGTATTTTGTCAAAGTCCTGATTAACACAGAATGGGCTATATAAATTTCCTGAAAAAGTTCTTGAACAGTTTCAGACATTAATATCTGAATAAGATAGTTGATAAATAATAATCAGTTGCCTATTATTTTTGAATCATTGTTTTAGATGGTAGGAATAGAAGATGCTTCAGAACGTGACATTCTAGTTGGCAGAAACACAAGAACTAATACAGAAATAAGTATAATAACTTCAGCTAATGACAAGTGTCATGACAAAGATAAAGACAGCAATTTGGTAGAGTGACATAGTCTGGCTCATGCATTAGCTGCCTATGGGCTTGGGTAGTACAAATCAGTCCCCAGTACAACAGTCACCTCTGTGCCTTGTCATTGGTCTCTGGCCACTGGAGAAAATCAGCTGTGGGGCAGAAGGGGTGTCACAAGGTGGTGCACAAAGCTTCTTTGGTCCTCATCACCCTTTGTATCTTCTTGACCATCTAACTACTAAAGAACTGGGAGCACGTGATTGTCCTGACCCTGATATTACCTTTATAGACTTGTCCATAAAAAGTAACACAGCTGGACAAATAAAAGGAAGTCATCCACAAATTCATAGAGTGGATTCCACTTTCACATGACCTAGCTGCTAAAATAAATGTATATGACCATGAGAAATAATGCCCTTCTGGTTAAATATTACCACTCATCCCCTGAGTGCACAAGAAACTGGATCCCATGCATAAGTTCCTTGGGCCTTCCATAGTTTTTAGGAGCCACAAAAATATTTTCATTTTATATTTTTAAATGTTTTATTTATTTCTGAGAGATAGAGACAGCATGAACAGGGGAGGGTCAGAGAGAGAGGGAGACACAGAATCTGAAACAGGCTCTATGCTGACAGCTAGCTCAGAGCCTGACATGGGGCTCAAACCCACAAACCACGAGATCATGACCTGAGCTGAAGTTAGAGGCTCATCCGACTGAGCCACCTAGGCACCCCGATATTTTCATTTTAATTTATATGAAATCTAAAGAAAAATGAATATGATAGTAATGGATATATAATAATGAATCCAGCCTGGATTGTGTTTATTTTATGCCAATGTAGTTGTAAAATAGAAAGTTTGATTTTTTTTTTAATGGAGGGAATAAAGCTCATGATGGCAAAAGTGACCAAGGAAAGTCCTGTCACAGCCCTAATGATAGGTTTTGGTCAATGATTACCTGCTGAGTGTGCTGAGTGAAGGAGTGAATCAAAGCCCTTAGAATAATGATCATATTAGGACTGAAAGACCGTACCTACAGATCCCTTTTTTAAAAAAGTTAAAATCTCACTGGACACCAGGAATGTATCCAGCATATCCAGTGGCCAGTTTGGTTTTGTCTCTCTGAGCCTCACCACCCTCCATTGAAGCTCTTGAGCTGATGTCTGCATGGATGCAATGCACATAACAGACATTCAGACACACATGTAAGTGTATTCATGGCTTTGTCACAGTGCTTCTGAATGAGCCAGTCCACATTTCACAACTTTATGGATTATAAAAATTCAAGACATGTACTTAAAAAGTCTTCACCAAGGATGCCTGGGTGGCTCAGTTGGTCGAGTGTCTGACTTTGGCTCAGCTCATAATCTCAAAATCCGTGGGTTCAGGCCCTGCCTTGGGCTCTGTCCTGACAGTTCAGAGCCTGGAGCCTGCTTTGGGTATTGTGTCTCCAACTCTCTCTGCTCCTCCCCAGCTTGCTCTCTCTCTCTTAAAAATAAACATTAATTTTTTTTAAAAAAAAGAAAAGGTCTTCACCACAATGCAACATGCTCAGCATTACCCTCCCAAACCCTGAATTTTCTTTGGGATCAACCAGGAAATGTTGGTCAAAAATCCACATGTGGTTTTTGGTTTGTTTTTTTTTTAACCCTCCATGAGAAGAACTTGATTGAACAGGTTTCCCTGTTGAACTGCTCACTTTTATTCTGGTTACATCTCAAGGATCACCTGTGCTATCACGATGTTTCCATTTCCATGCACAATATATACTGACAGACATGATGGGCTGTGTCCATAGCTCTGCAATTATCCCAGATGAAACATCCTCAGCTTCCAGCAGACAGGTTTACCCACACTTCCCTGACATGTCATTCAACTTCCCATGAGATCACCTAGGTTCACATTAGTCTCTACTGTAAGAAATCCTCCTCCATATGTCTGCCTCTCAGATGATGCCTTTTTGGGAACCACCCCAATACCCAGCCTCTTTTAGAAGAGCAAAGGACTCACTACTCTAGAGGATACAAAAGTGCATAGACTGTGGGTCCTATCATCATAAAGCTAATAAGCTTTGAAATGACATTCACATATAATTCAAGATCATTATAATTCAAGATAGGATATTTTAAGTAAAATAGTAGAGAAACAATTAAGGAGTGTTCTGTAGGACTCACCAGAGGTTTTTCTTTTCTTTTTTTTCTTTTTATTTTATTTTATTTTATTTTATTTTTTTACAAATAGTTTATTGTCAAATTAGTTTCCACATAACNCAGAGGTTTTTCTTATTGCAAAATGTAATCACTTGTCAGTTTCCTCAAAATTCTCTGCCTTGCTTATAGATAGATCCCTAATTTTGTGTAACAAATAATTGTCCTGATTGTACATAATAGTAGAATATTGTATATGTAACGAATGAATGGACTCATTCTAAGTCACTCCTTAGAAAATAAACATTTTAGATTTAAATACACTTGTCAAATGTGTATTTGTTTATGGATGATATTAATTTTAAGGAAAGTAGACATTTTTCCCTAAAAGAAAGAAGAAAAAAGACCACAACAAGAGAAATGCAAATAGTAGATTAGAGACTTTCCTAATTGTGTTTTCCTTATTACTAGCTGTTTAATGTAGTGTGAAGAGCAAGTACTCTGGAGTCAGACCTTCCTGGGTTCTGCCACTTAATAGAATGTGAAATTGAGCAAGTGCCTGAAATTCTGTAAGCTTCATCGTATCAGGACAGCACTACTTATCTCTCAGGATTATTGTGAGAATAAGAATGATTATGAATACACAAGGTATGGCATATAGCATATGGTCAATAAATGGTAGCTAATACTAGTCTGTTTATCTTTTATCTAAGACATATGTGCTCCAGATTTGTTTGATATGTACTCCAGTGTCCAGATGTTGAATTGCCATCATATTTTCAAAATCCCATGGGAGGCATCACTTTGCTTCACTTGATATAATCTGAAGACAGCTAATGGTGAAATGTATGTGTGTGTGGTTCTTGTAATCAAGATGGGCTTACATCCTTTGAATTTACTTTTTGTATTATATTTTACTTTTTCCAGTTTTTTGGGGATAAACTGTATTGACATGTATTAGATTTAAGGTGTACAAAATGTTGATGTGGTATTTTATATATTGCAAAATGATTACCATCATAGCATCTGCAACATAATTGCCATTTTTTAATGATGAGAATTTTTAAGATCTACTCTCTTAGCAACATTCAAGTATATAATACAGTATTTTTAGCTTATAATGACTATGCTGTACATTAGTCCACCAGAATTTGTTAATCTTTTAACTGGAAGTTTGTACCCTTGACCAGTATCTCAACATATTCCCAGATCCCCAGTCCTTTTTAACCACCACTACACTCAATTTTTCAGAGTTCATCTCTTTTAGAGTACACTTCCATACCTAAAGTGATATCATAGAGTATGTCTTTTTCTGTCAGGCTTATTTCACTTAGCATTGTGTCCCCAAGATTCGTCCAAGTTACCCCAATTGGCAGTATTTCCTTCTTTCTCTGAGATGAATAATATTCCATCCAATTCCTTTGAATTTACACCCAGAAGTGGGATTGGTGGATACTATTTTTTTTAATTTTTTTTAATGTTTTTATTTATTTCTAGGAGAGAGAAAGAGAGAGAGACAGCGTGAGCAGTGGAAGGTCAGAGAGAGAGGGAGTCACAGACTCTGAAACAGGCTCCAGGCTCTGAGCTGGCAGTCAGCACAGAGCCCGACGCGGGGCTCGAACCCACGAACCGCGAGATCATGACCTAAGCGAAAGTTGGACGCTTAACCGACTAAGCCACCCAGGCGCCCCTGGTGGATACTATTTTTAATTTTGGAGGGACCGAACCTCCATACTGTTTTCCAGAGTGGTTGCACCAATTTTGCATTCCCACCAATAGTGCATGAGGGTTCCCCTTTCTCCATATACTCATCATTTGTTATTTCTTGTCTTTTTGATAATAGCCATTTTAACAAGTGTGAGGTAAAATATCATTGTAATTTTGATTTGTATTTCTCTAATATCTAGTGATGTTAAGTACCTTTTCATGTACATGTTGGCCACTTAAATGTTGTCTTTGGAAAACTGTCTATTTAGTTCCTCTGGCCATTTTTCTTAACTTAAAATTTTTTTAATGTTATTTATTTTTGAGAGAGAGAGAGAAAGACAGAGCGTGAGTGGGGAAGGGGCAGAGACAGAGGGAGACACTGAATCTGAAGCAAGCTCCAGGCTCTGAGCTATCAGCACAGAGTCCAACAAACACAGGGATGGAACTCACAGAATGTAAAATCATGACCTGAGTTGAAGTCAGACACTTAACCAACTGAGTCATCCAGGTGTCCTTCCTCTGCCCATTTTTTAATTGGATTATTTATGGGTTTTATTTTGTTTTGTTTGTGGTTTTTTAATTTCTTTGCCATTGAGTTGGATGATGATATTAACTAGTTATCAGTTATATGATTTGCAAATAGCCTTTCTAATTCTATATGTTGCCTTTTATTTTGTTGATGGTTTCTTTTTTACACAGAACATTTTAGTTTGATGTGGTCTCAATTAATTATTTTTGCTTTATTTTTTTAAAAATTATTTTTGCTTTCATTGCTTGTGCTTTGGGTGTCATATCCAGGAAATTGCTGCTATGACCAATGCCAACAAGCTTCTCCCTTATGTTTTCTAGAAGTTTTGCAGTTTTGAGTCTTATATTTAAGACTATAATCCATTTGAAGTTTATTTTTGAGTGGTGTGATAGAAGGGTCCAATTTCATTGAGTATTCTTGGCTCCTTTGTCAAATATTAGTTGCCTATGTATGCAAGGCTTTATTACTGCCCTCTCAATTCTGTTCTATTGATCCATGTGTCTATTTTTTCACCAGTATCATATTGTTTTGATTATTATAGCTTTGTAGTATAGTTAAAAATCAGGACGCATGATTCTTCTGGGTTTGTTATTTCTCAGGATTGCTTTGGCTATTAGGCCCTTTTGTGGCTCTATAAAAATTTTAGGATAATATTCTATTTCTGTGAAAAACATGTGATTAAAGTATTGATAGTGACTGTATTCAATCTATAGATTACTTTGGGAATATAGACATTTTTAACGGTAGGCTGTTTTAGCAGCAAAGAAAGAGGGAGAATCTCAAGCAAGCTCCCCACTGTTATCACCAAGCCCACACAGGGCTGAAACGCACGAACCTGTGAGATCATGACCTGAGCCAAAATCAAGAGTCTGACGCTTAACTAACTGAGCCACACAAACATTCCAGCATTTTACTGTTTTTAATGTCACTGTAAATGGGATTATTTTCTTTATTTCCCTTTTAGAGATTTTGTCATTAAAGTATAGAAGCAAAACCATTTTTTGTAGGTTGATTTCAAATCCTGTAACTTTACAGAAGTTGCTGATTCGTTGTAGCAGCTTTTTGTTGCATTTTTTAGGATTTTTGTATAAAAGACTATATCATCTGCAAACAAAGAGAATTTTACACTTTCCACTTGAATGCAGTTTATTTCGTTTTCTTGCCTGATTGCTCTGTCTAGGGCTTCCAGTACTATTTAATAAGAGTTGTGTGAGTTATCTCACCTTATCGTATATCAGATCTTACAAGGAAAGCTTTCAACACTTCACCACTGAGGATGATATTAGCTTTGGGTTTGTCACATATGGCCTCTATTGTGTGGATATATGTTTTCTCTATACCACTTCAATGAGAATTGTTATCTCAAAAGAATGTATTTGGCCAAACATTTTTTCTGTAACTGTATTAATTCTGTACTGAGATTTTGATTTTTCTTTCTCTGAATGTGTGTCACATTCAATGATTTACATATGTTGAACCATGTTTGCATCCCAGAAATAAACTCCACTTGATTATCGTGTATGATCCTTTTAATGTGCTGTTAATTTTGGATTTTCCATAATTTGTGGAAAATGTTTGCATCTATATTTCTTAGGGATATTGGTCTGTAATTTTCTTTACTTGTAGTGTCCTAATCTGGCTTTGGTATAATGGTAATTCTGTCCTTGTAAAATGAGTCTGAGAGTGTTACTTCCTATTCAATTTTTTGGAAGAGTTTGAAGAGAAATGGTGTAATTCTTTAAATGTCTGGTAGAATTTATTGGTGAAACCATCTGGTTCTGGGCTTTTCCTTATTGGGAAGTTTTTGATCACTGACTCAATCATTACTTATTATGAATTTGTTCAGGTTTTCTATTTCTTCCTGATTCAAACTCAAGAGGTTGAATGTTTATAGAAATTTACCTATTTTTTTCCTAGGTTATCCAGTCAGTTGACATATAATTGTTCAGAGGAATATCTCAAAATCCTTTATATACCTCTGGTATCAGTTGTAATGTCTCCTGTTTCATTTTTAATTTTACTTTATTGAGTCTTCTATCTTTTTTCTGAGTTAGTCTCACTAAAGACTTGTCAATTTTGTTTATTTTTTCAAAACCACAGCTCTCAGTTTTTTTTTCTTTTTTTCTTTTTTTCTTTTTTATTTTTTTAATAGTTTATTGTCAAATTAGTTTCCACATAACACTCAGTGCTCATCCCCACAAGTGTCCTCCTCCATGCCCATCCCCCCCTCCCCCCACATCCATCAGTCCTCAGTTTTTGTCAACATTCAAGAGTCTCTCATGGTTTGCTGTGAGAAGCAAACCATCACAGCTCTCAGTTTTATTGATATTCTCAACTGTTTTCCTGATCTCTTTTTCATTTATTCCTGCTCGGATCTTAGCTATTTCCTCCTTTCTGCTTTTATCTCGGTTACTTTCTGTATTTTTGTTTGTTTGGGTTTTTTAAAAGATTTTTGAGGTGTAAATTTAGATTGTTTATTTAGGTCTTTCTTCCTTCTTTATATAGGCTTTTATCACTACAAATGTCCCTCTTAGAACTGCTTATGCAGCATATGTAGGTTTTGATGTGTTGTGCTCCCATTTTTGTTTGTTTCAAGATATTTTTTGATTTCCCTTTGGATTTCTTCTTTGACCCATTGTTTGTTCAGGAGCATGTTATTTAGCTGCCAGTTGTTTGTGCATTTTCTACCTTTCCTTCTATTATTGACTTCTAGCTTCATACCACTGTGGTCAGAAAAAAAATACCTAATAGGAATTCAATATTCTTACATTTGCGTAGGCTTATTTTGTGAGCTGTCATGTAATATATGCTGGAGAATGTTCTGTGTGCACTTGTAAAGAATGTGCATTCGGCTACTTTTGTAGAGAATGTTATGCATGTATCTTAGTTTTATTTGGTTTAAAGTCTGACATTTTCTTACTGATTATCTGTCTGGATGATCTATCAATTGCTGAAAGTTGGAAATTGAAGTCTCCCTTTATTGTGCATTTGTCCCTGTAGATCTGTTAGTATTTGCCTAATATATTTAGGTTCTCTGATGTCAGTTGCATATATATGGTTATATCTTCTTGATGAACTGACAACCTTATTATTGTATAATAACAATCTTTGTCTCTTGTCATAATTTTGTTGTAAAATCAATTTTATCTGATACAAATATAGTGGCAATGCTGGCTCTCTTTTGGTCTCTACTTATGTGGAATATCTTTTGCCATCCTTTGAGCCTATGTGTGTCCTTAAAGCTGAAGTGAGTCTCTGGGAGGCAGCATATAGTTGGGTCTCATGATATTGTTTTGCTTTGCTTTTTGTTCATTGTATGCCTTTTGATTAGAAAATTTGACCCATTGTCATTTAGATTAATTATTGATGGTAAGGACTTACTAATGCCATCTTACTTATTGTTTTCTGACTGCTTTGTCATTTCATTTTTATTTCCTTCCTCTCTTGAGGCCTTCTTTTGTAAATTGATGATTCTCTGAGTGGTATGTTCTGATTATCTTTTTATCTTTTATGTAACTATTGTAGATTTTGAATTTGTGGTTATCAAATGTGCATTTTATATGTGCTAGTCTATTCAACATGGATAAATATAACTTTGATGTCTTACCAAAACTCTTTTCCTTTACTCTCCACATTTTATGTTTTTGATGTCACCATTTTACATCTTTTTATGTTGTGTATGAATCAACAATTTGTTAATATGAAGCTAGAGCTAATTTTAATACTTAGTTTTTAACCATTGTATAGAGTTAAGAAGTTAACACATTATAAAAGTACAGTAGTAGGGTATTCTGATCACGATTATATGCTTACCTTTAACAGTGTGTTTGCATCTGACTAATTAGCATCCTTTTTTTTTTTAGGTTGAAGAACTCCTTTCATTATTTCTTGTAAAGTATTTTCGGTTTCTAGTGAATCCCCCCCATACTTTATTAGGGAAAATCTTTATATCACATTCACATCACATTTATATCCCATTCTGAAGGCCAAATTTGCTGGCCAGTTTGATGGACAGTTTCTTTCTCTTTTTAATCACTTTATTTATTTATTTATTTATTTACTTACTTACTTACTTACTTACTTATTTTAGAAAGAGGGAGTGTGCAAGTGGGGTATAGGCACAGAGGGAGAGACAAAGAATCTTAAGCAGGCTCCACACTCAGCATGGAATCTGATGCGGGGCTTGAACCCATGACCCTAGGATTATGACCTGAATCAAAATCAAGTTAGATCCTCAACCAACTGAGCCACCCTGGTGCCGTTTTATCACTTTGAGTATATTGTTCCATTCTCTCCTGGTCTGCAAGGTCTCTGCTGAGAAATCTGCCTGTAGTCTTTTGGGTGTTCTCTTACTGAGTCTTTGTTTTTCTCTTGCTGCTTTTAAAATTCTTTTTCTGCCTTTGGTTTTAGACAGCTTTATTATACTGTGTCTCAGAGAATATAATTTTGGATTGAAATTTCAGGGTGACCTATTAGCTTCATGAACTTTGATGTCCAAATCTCTCCCCATGTCTGGGAAGTTTTTAATTACTTTCTTTAAATAAGTTTTCTACCAACTTTCCTCCTCTCTTCTCTTTCTGGGGTTCCAATGATGCCTGCATTATTTCTTTTAATGGTTTCCCATAATTCCCACAGGCTTTCTTTATTCTTTTTTCACTTTTTTTTTCTCATTTTTGCTCCTCTGATTGGATAATTTCAATTATTCTCTCGGCTCACTGATTCTCTCTTCTGTTTGTCTGCTATTGAAGCTCTCTATTAAATTCTTCATTTCAATCATTGTATTCTTTAATTCCAATATTTCTGTTTGACTCTTTTTAATGTTGTATTTCTCTTTGTTGAGCTTCTTGTTATTTTGTCCTGTTTTTGTGATGTTATTAAATTGTATGTGTTCTTTGGTAGATACCTGAGTACCTGCAGAACAATTATTTTAAGTTCTTTGTGAGGAATTCTTGGGACTCCATTTCTTTGAGACAAGTTACTGGAAGTTTATTGTATTTTCTTGGTGGAGACATGCTTGCCTGATTCTCTGTGATACCTATTTCCTTGCATATGTTTCTGTATCTTTGAAGAAGTAGTTACTTCTCCCAGACTTTGTTAACTGACTTAAATAAAAGAATCCTTTCACCTGCGGGTGGGGGCATGCTAGGTAATGCTATAACCCTAGGTCTAGTGATGCAGGATGCCAAGTGTGGGGGCAGGCTGTGTCACCAGATGCAAGGGGTATGATATCTCTCCCATTCAGGCCACTGGATCTGTAGCATCAACAACTGTGTAATCGTTGGTGAGCATTATAAGAAGTCTGTGGTGGTTGCAAAGGCTGTTGGGGTCCTAAGCATGGTCTCAAGGTCAGTTGCTATAGATCAGGACAGACAGCAGTGGTCAAAGCCAGTGGTGCTCACATACTTTGCTACAGGGACTTGCTACAAGTAGCAGAGGGGCCTATGTAGCAGCAGGCACCAGTTGCAGACACACTTAGAATACTGGGTTCCAGGTCAGGTAGCAAGGTTTTCAGCCAGCTATTGTCTCACTGGTAGCTTGAAGGCCTTGGATATTAATGTGTTCTTCTATGACTGCATGCTTTCTCCTCCAGCATGCACAGTGCAGTGGAGGCCAGTGATGAAGGTCAAGTTTGGGGCATACAGGTGAGCAACTGGAAGGAAAAGGATGATGTGGCAGTGCTAGCCAGTGACAGAAGGCAGTGTGGTACACCAGCCTGTGAGCAGTTCTGAGATTCCCTGGCTGTTAGTGTGCTGTCCTGTGGCTGCACCCTTCACACACAGGTGTGCACACTGCAGTGGAAGCCAGTGATGGTGCTTGGGCATGTGCACATCTAGAAGAGGTAGGTACAGATGGGCACAGTAGTGGCCAATGACAGAAGGCGGAGCCTGATGTGGGCTCACTAGCAGCAGCAGGGGCCCTGGCTGTCAGCTTGCTCTCTCATGGCTGCACACTCTCCTCTTATGCTTGTGTGCCACATTAGAGGCCAGTGAGGGGTATTGAGCTGCCAGCATGTGGTGCATAGCTGGAGGGGTGAGTGCTGAGCATGGGCACTTTGGTGAGTGGCAACTGCTGGGGTTAGCCTGGTGTCTTCTACCCATGCATCTGCAGAAGCCCAAGCTGGCTGTGACTGTGGCTCCCGGTTTCTGGTGAGGGTGGGAAGGGATTCAGGTGGCTGGCATCTTACCCTTGCACAGCTACAGAGACTTGGATAGCTCCTGGTGAAGGTCTCAGGCTCCAGTGGAGGGGGTGGGCGGGGAGGCAGGGAGTTGGAAAGGACTTAGGTGGCTAGTGTCAGCAAATATAAATATGGGGCAAAACTGGTCAGATCTTCAAGGTATCTACGGTGGCGGTGCTGACCCCTGGCTTCATCAGTGACAAAAATCTGCTGAGTCTGTCTGGAGAGCAGGTCTCTGTGAACCCAAATTAGTCCCACTGCTTGCTGCTGATAATAGGCTCTGCTTTTCTTCTTTGTTCCTAACCAGCTCAATATAGGCTGGCTTTTCCAGTCTGAGTGGGACAAAACTGAAAGGGAAACCTTCACACAGCACCCCAGGAGACTGGACAAGCTGATTGCTCACCCTGCTCTTCTTATCCTTGTGAGAGGCACTCTTTCTAAGTGGAAAGTTCTCCCTGGTGCTGAGCAATGCTGGGTTAGGGGATGAGATGATGCAGGCAAAATATGAAGCTGTTTTCCTTTATCTGTGCAATGATCCTCAGTAATTTGTTTATGGCATTGCTAAAACCCCAAAGGAGAGACACAAGAGGCCTCCCAGAACTGTTTTGCTCAGGAGCTGGCTGTTCAATCCTTGATCTTTGTGAGGGGACATGGGACCTAGTTCCTCCAACATCACCATTTTCCCCACAATCTCTAAGCATTCGTTTTTAAAATTTAAACAATGAGCAGCATAATTTCAAAATGTATTTTAAATGATTCTGGTCAAGAGTTTTGCTCAGTTACTCCATAGTGTTATTGCTTTGGCATCCATTCTGTGTGGCCAAGTGGCCTGTAGCCACATTGACACTAACCCCTCATGCAAGTTTATGCCCTAGGCAGTAGCCACAGAGTCACAAGTAAATATTAGTCTTTTGTAGGGCTTCCTCAGTTGTCCTTGTGCTCAAGTCTCCTCTGTTTCCCAGAACCTTCCTGTTATGCACCCCTCAGATAAGACCCCATGGAGCTTACCAAAACCATATCTTTTGTGTTGAATTGGCCAATCCATCCTTAACCCAAGAAACCCAAAACACTCCACTATTGGACCCTAATAAAGGCATGCACCCAGGTCCTGCCTTTCTCTCCGCCTGCACCCTGCCTGGCCTTCCAGTGTGCTCCATGGAGATGTGCTGTATACCTCCATTAGGATAAGTGAGTAATATACGTCTTCATTTCAATTCCTCTGGAAATTTTTGTTGAAACTTGGCTCATCATCCTTCACCCTGGTGTTCTTACTTAACATGTTTATTTAACAAAATCATAACAGTTGTGCACTTACATGAGAAAAACAATACACGATGTCAGAAATATATGTAGATCTTATCAAAGTAATCTTACTGATGGTTTCATCATTGCAACTTTTCATTCTTAATCACATTACATAGATGTTTCAAGATCTTTGCAGCCTTAAGGACAGATATGTACACAGGTTACTCCAGGAGTCAGGTCTTCTCATAAGAAAACACAGGAAATAAGAAATATTAAGAGGGTATTAAGAGGGTATCTTAACAAGATTGATGAAAATGATCCTTTTTCAGTAGGAAGAAGAGTCTAGTGAAAAGTTACAAAGTAGTTTTATACCAAATCATTAGATTTTTATAGTTTCCCAAGGTGGCAATAAGAGATAATGCCTATCTGGATGCATGCATTCTATTTTTAAAATATGCAACATTTATTTTTATATTGCAAAAGTTCTATTTGCTAACTAAAGAAAGAAAAAGAGGAAGAGAGAACAGCGAAGCCAAATGGAGCAAAAGAAACCATCCTTCAGCCTGCCATTGACATGGTGTATATGCTTTCAGACTTTTTAATATCTTTGATATTATAATTTAAAAATAATTTTGCGCTGCCAGGATATTTTAGAACTTATTTTTTTCCAGGAAATTATACGACCAACATCTTTTCATGTCAGCCAATAAATTTCTGTAGTTTCATTTTAGTAACTGTCTATCACCCTGTTATATGGTTCTAAGTACTTTCACTATTACTCTCTCTGCCCCAAGTGTTTCCACTACTAGCATCTTTGTTGCAAATATTTTTGCTGCATGACTAATTGGCTGTGAGGCAATTTAAGTGTAAGAAGATAAAATCATGAAAAATAAAAGAGGGCCATTCATTTAAAAAGACATAATGAAACACGAAAAATGAATAACAAAATTAAAAAGACTTTATTGTGAAATATAAAATATTTTAATATATTTGTAATGTGAGTAGGTTCATGGCAATGTTTCTCAAATAACTGATTTTATTTTGTGGATTGTACCAAAGCACTTGCTTTCAAAGTCTTTCATTATAGTTTTAAACTTTTGTTCTTTTTCTTTTCTTTCTTTTTTCGTTTTTGGATTTTGTTGATTCTTCTCATTGAGCATCCCATTTTTTCAGTTTTTCTTTTACTTTTTACTTTTAATTCCTATCTAGTTAACATAGAGTGTTATATAGTTTCAGGTGTACAATATAGTAATTCTATGCATTACTCAGTGCTCATGTTTTCTATTTATCAGTAAAATTTTTTTCTTCACTAAGGGAGGTATTGGTTTCCAAATACTGATATGTATATTTGTAACTGAGCTTTAGACTGTGCTGTGAATGGTTTCTACACTTCTGTTCATTCTTGGCATATGGTCTTTTGATGGATATTCCAAAGTTCTATGGACACATGGGTTCAAAAATCTGTGCCACTGTATAGACCATTATAAGGGCTAAGATTTATATCATAAAAAAAAAAATGGAGTATTGCATCAATGGAGAAATGAAACCAAACTGTCCAACCAAACTGTTGACCAGGTACTATTTTTTCCCATTTACAACAAAATTGCCTTACAGCCAGGTGGTTATGTGGTGAAAATATTTGCAGTGAAAATGCTTGGAATGGGGGGCGCCTGGGTGGCTTAGTCGGTTAGGCGTCCGACTTTCGCTTAGGTCATGATCTAGCGGTTGGTGGGTTCGAGCCTCGCGTCAGGCTCTGTGCTGACTGCCAGCTCAGAGCCTGGAGCCTGTTTCAGTCTGTGACTCCCTCTCTCTCTGACCCTCCCCTGCTCACACTGTCTCTCTCTCTCTCTCCTAGAAATAAATAAAAAAAAAAGAAAAGAAAATGCTTGGAATGGAGATGTCTACACAAATGTGTTTACTGTGAAGCTACCTGACACAGTGCTGTTGAAAGACTATACTGTCATGTTTCTAATCAATATCCCATTCTTATAGATTTAGGTTCTTTTTATTTTCTCCTCCTCTTGAAAACATTGTGATATAAGGACAGTTTACAGATGTGGACTCTGTGATCTTGTCTAATTGATGAATTGAAGAAACATTCACTCATTTAGAACCTTAACCACAGGCTGAGAAATGGCAGTCTGGGAGGGCTCTGTGCTCATCCCAACAGTGTGGAAGTGGGAGTGTGTTCCCACACTCTGCCCATGTTGGGATCTCAGAAGAAAACAACAGATTCTCATTGTTGAATCAGCCTTTTCCTGGTTTATGACAAGGCTGGCATTTTGTGTGTATTTATTGCCTATCTGCATTTAAACTACTTGTTCATGCTTTTCACCCAAACTTTTCTAACTACAATATGCACTATTTTCATAATTCATATAGATACTGTACATACCAGGGAAGTTAACACTTACTGTATGTGTTACCATATGATGTTGGTTTTTCATTTTACTTTTCATTTTTATATACTTGAGTTAATTCTAAATTGTTTAATTTTTATTCCATTAAATATTCTGCTGTTCTTTAAAATAGCATAAATATAGTCACACTGCATGTATCAGCAATTTAAATTCAGGAAGAAATAGATTTTGAGAACTTTCAGAGTGAAGTGCCAAGGTGACATCTATTATCAAACAATCCACACCACTGTCAAAACACACAAACTCTGCTGTTTCTTTTATAAAGATTTGCTGTAAGTCTCAGTCTTTTGCAGGGAAGCAAATGAATATACATAATAATAACCTCTATAGATCTGTGATAATCCTTTGGGCGCATATTGAAATGTCTGCAAAGCAGCTAAATGTGTCTCTAGGATTTAAAAATGCTTAATACATTAATCTGGGAACACAGATGTCTATCTGGCCATACAAAAGAATGCTTAATAAAGATTTCAGTGGAAAAATTAAGGTCCAATATCTTTTACAGACCCTAAAATGCCATAGACCATAAATAGTAAACAGCTGCACATATGGATCCAGAATTCTAAATATCTAAATGCCAGGAAGTCACTCTGTGTGAGCCATTTTGTTTTAATTGAATGGCCTTGTTATAATAAGAGAAATGTATTCAATTGGTTTAATGCATAGCATTCTTTTGGTTTAAAAAGCAAATCATTAACAAGGCTTTGCCTTAATGATCTATCATGAAAGATATGTAGTAAGATATAAATGCTCATCCACAATGGTTTACAAGTGACATGTAACTGTACAATCAGAGTCACTTTGTGCTGGATATCATGAAATGACACAGCTTACCTGGGCACTACACTTTCCATACTGCAGATGGAAGGTTTAGAAGCTGACTTCTGCAGGTTTGATTCCCTTGACCCAATTAATATGTCAAGAGTGATGAAACGTAGACAGAAAACAATGATCTGAATTGTTAACCTAACCAAGGTGAATGTCACTTATAAACCCACAAAACTGAAATAAATTATACCCAAAGGAATAATTCTCTTTACCATTATGCCTACCTGGACAATCTAAGATCATATGCTGGAGCCAATTATTTATAAAGCAGGCATTGATTTCATTGTTTTCTTCAGTATGAAACAAGGTGGCATAAGAAATGATGGTTCACTACTTTGTTTATATTAATTATATACAGGCACTGAAAACTGATAATGTAAGATTGATTGTAATTGAGCCATAAATTTAATGCAGAGAAACATCATCCATTTACCTGGACAGCTCTTTGGTGAAATATATTTCTAGAGCTGAGATAGGAGGGAGAGGGTCTAAAGATAACAAATGATAAATGTCTCTTACTTATGGCCAAGTGAAGCAATCCTTAGTGTGAACCAGTGACTGCTCAGCTAGCAAAGATATTCTCCGGTGATATGAATCTTGCAAAGTTTGAACATTTAAAGAACTATTTATCACCCAAAGTTCTATATTTGGCAAATATACCTGATAGAGTCTAAATTTTTGGAAATGAAATGGTTTTAATAGCAACTTCTGTGTAGTATCCAGCCACTGGAAATCCTCCATCTCTGTCTAGCCAGGTAAGGTATTTGCAAAGCCAGTTCAGATGTCCAGAGAGTGTCCTCTCCACAGAAGCACTGAAGAAATGCCGTTGGGTCTCAGTGAGCTACAGTAGCCAGAGAAAAATCTGAAAGGAACCTCAGGTGTAGATGAAGGGGAATGCCACTGGGTCACTGAGGCAAACACCTGTAGCTATGGGACATGGTTGAGTTTATAACTTTATATTGGGGCAACAGAACAAACACAGCTTTCTAAAAATGTTTGTTTGTTTATTTATTTTGAGAGAGAGAGAAATTGGAGGAGAGGCAGAGAGACAAGGAGAGAGAGAGAGAATCTTGCTGTCAGCGTGGAGGCTGCCACGAGGCTTGATCCCATGAACTGTGAGATGATGACCTGAGCAGAAATCAAAAGTAAGACACTTACCTAATTGAGACACTAAGGTGTCCCCAAACTCAGCTTTTTATACAGGAAGTTGAGGGGGGAAAAGGGAAGAAAGGAGGAAGGTGAACACTTATTCTTTCATACTCCCTCCAGCTCTAGGCCCGCACATCTCCACCCAGGCTAGAACTTATCACCAGGGAGAAGAGAAGGAGACCAAAGGGCAATGGTGACCACATTATGAACTTGGTCTTGGCAAAGGGGTAGAAAGGGTCAAACTAGGGGAATACTGAGGCACTTTAGGTTATGAGCCAGTCTACAGGGCGTGTCCAGGTTGGAATAGAAACTGTGAAATCAACCTCAGTTTGAGCTGTTCAGGTGCTGGAAAAATAGGAACATTTGGGAAAATAATGGTGTGTTGGTGGACTCTGAGGCAGGCAGCATGCTAAATTTACAATTCTATGTAAAACCTTGGGATTTCTAGCTGATCTGAATTTGGAAGTTAACTTAAGATCAGCCTTCGTACTCTGTTTCAAGTACAACTTGTAGTAGGTTTGCAGATGGGGTGTGTGTAAGCAGTGTGAGAAAGTAGTGAACTGTACCAAGGAGCCTCTCCCAGATCTTGCTTCATGTATCCCAGGGTATCTGTGAAGGGGTGAGGATGGAAAGCATAGTGGTATTCCTAGTGGTAACCCTGGAAAAGTGTCTATGTCCAGGAGACTCTCCCCAGGGACAGAGGCACCTGGTGACAAAAGGATTGTCACTGTCATTGGTGGGGGTGGGGGGGTGGATGTACCCATCTTCCCCCACCCCCACCACAGCCCAAAATCTAAATAAAGTTAAAATTTAAAAATTAATGAACCAAATGAACTTTATTCTATATCTGATTAGTAACCTAACCATAAGCCATATTTCAGTGACTCTAAAATACAGTGATTTTACTATACTATGTTCTAAGGATGAAACACACATGGAGAAATTTCAAACACATTTGTTAATTATGGTTATTAATAGTATTGATGTTATTTTGAAGTTCATACATATATGAGCAAATATTTAATTGTGCAAATAATTAAACATTATTGAATAAGCAATTATATTATAATTAAGGATGCAAGATTTTTAGTAGAAAAGAGGTATAAATACAAATCAATAACATAAAAACTCAATCATATTATGTTTGGCTTAGAAATATTTCTGTGGACTTTTTTTCTTGTTTTGATGAAACAATAACATATTTTCTAGCTCTAACCACTGTAAAGGCCAAGTAGATTTAATGATAAACTAGTTGCATTTAACAAATCTTGCACACAAATGTGGCCACTGGGTACATTTTCCCACTAAAAGGAACTTCACTCCAAGTGTAAGGAAGAAATATTCAAGATAAGTCCAGCACATTTTGTGTGGCCAGAAAGCAAAGGGCTAGCAACAGCCATGGGGGTTACGTCAGGGACTCAGCCTGAAGGAGTTCCCAACGATCAAGGGAAGATGTTCTGAGCAGTGGGGCGGGGGTAGGGGATTTGCAATTGATTAAAACATCAAATCCATATAAACTCATGCTTTGTAATGATCTAGAAACAGAAAGATTGCTATTGAACATTCTTAGAAATTGTTAAGGTATTATATTAGTTCGTTATTTTGAAAACTAGTACATAAAGGGAAAGGATCAGAATCAAGAATCCTATATTATTCATACAAACATACTTCAAGTATCCATGCAGTTGAAAGTGGAAAATTCTTCAAAGAAGAACTCCAATTATTAAAAAAAAGAATGAGTGACGGCCTTTAGAAAAGCACTACTTGACAGTTCCTAATGAGGCAATGGAGCTAGGAAACTGTCACAGGTGGATATGACTGCCACTCAACGAGAAGGTCAAGGACAACAATAGGCTGCTCCATTAGGTCAGCAATGCTTGAGCCCACTGCTCAAACCCACATCTGTGAAAGTAGGACAGTGGGGTATCACATGCCCCCGTTGTGATGCAATAGGAGTCACACCATGGCACCTGAGATGTATTCTTACTGAGAAAAGGAAAAATTTTATCCTATTTTTTAAAGCTCATTTATTTTTGAGAGAGAAAAAGGGCGAGAGTGCAAGTGGGGGAGACCAAGGATCCAAAGAAGGCTCCACACTGCCTCCGCACTGCCAGCATAGAGACCCACGTGGGGCTCAAACTCATGAACAACCATGAGATCATGATCTGAGCTGAAGCCAGATGGTTAACTGACTGAGATACCCAGGGGCCCCAGAAAGTGTTTTATTCTAATGAAGCCTCTAGATCTAATCACAAGCACAAGTCACAACATGTTGAAAATACCCTCATCGATGCAGTGTGCAGTCAATTCTACTTTGTTTAAACCATCTGCTTCCCATCAGTGAATATGTGGCCAGGGGAATAGAAAGATGGAAAAGGAGGGGGTGGCTGGGTGGCTCAGTCAGCTAAGCGTCTAACTTTGGTTCAGATCATGATCTCACAGTTTGTGAGTTTGAGCCGTGTATCAGGCTCTCTGCTACCAGTACAGATCTACTTAGGATTCTCTGTCCCCATCTCTCTCTAACCTTCTGTCATTCATGCACGTGTTCTTTCTTTCGCTCTTTCAAAAACAAATAAATAATTTAAATACAATAAATATTATTTTAAAAAGAAAGATGGAAAAGAAAAAAAGACCCAGGAAACATGCTAACCAACTCCATGTAGAAACCTTTGGGGCCTTAATTTGAGCAGGTCAACTCTTAAAAGCCATTTTTGAGCAAACTGGAAATTTGTACAGAGACTAGATATATAATAATACTAAGGAATTATTTTAAGTTTTGTTGAGTGTGAAAATGTCATTATGGTTATGTTTTAAAATATCATCTGTTAAAGAAACAGACTGCAGTATTTATAAATAAAGTGATATTATGTCTGAGATCTGGTTCCAAACACTTCAGGGAGAAGGTAGGGAAGGTGGGGTGTGTGAAAGGGTTATAAATGAAACAGGGTTGGCAAAATGAATTGTTGAAGTGAGTGATGGGTATATTCATTAAATTATCCTCTACATTTGTGCATGTTTGGAAATTTTATTAATATAGAATAAAAATAAGAATAAATAAAGTCCATTGTCACTTCCAAGCCATGCTACTCTCCCAGAGGTAGAAAAGGGCCCTGGAGATTCTGAATTGCAACACTTATACTTTCAGCACAGTTTGTTTCTGGCTCCATCCAGGAGTCAGGAAAGGTATTTGGTCATAGCTGTCTTTGATAACATCAATCAGAAACCATTATCTTAATCCACTGAGGCCTCTGAGTGCCTCTGAGCAAACCAGGTTGTCAGCCTCACCCCAAATCTTTGGGGAATCCGAATGATATTTTCACCAGTCCCCAAAATGAGTAAGTCATATTCAAATTATGTCATCCATGGTCTTATAGTAGCTCTTAATGATCACTGGAGTGATAGAGCGAGTGCGTGGCAGCTGGTGAACGGAAGGCACCCCCCCCCATCCCTAGGAAACTCATTTCAGGGTGAGGGATAAAAAGCAATAAAGTTGTCATTGCAATAACGCTTCACCTTGTCAAGCGTGGATGCTTTCATGCCTCAGTATATTTTGTTTAGTAAATTATCCCCTTGTCTGCTAAGAATAGAAGCCACAGCTGCTCAGGCATGACAAGAAAGTTGCTCATTTCTTTGAAAAGTGCTGTCTTCCTTCACATAAGCATCTAGTTCCAGCAAACACTGGCCCAAAGCTATGCAAGGTCCTCCAAAGAATCTGTGGTTAAAGGTATACTAATGCTACTAAGATGAAATCTATATGTTCATAGTTCATAAAGAACATTCTTTTTCCTAAATTTTCCCCAGTCTTAAGAGAGAGAACAAACTTTGTGCAGCCATCTCAAGTATGGTAGTTAATTTTATGTGTCAACTTGGAGAGTGTTTATGGATTAGATTAACATTTAAATGGGTGAACTTTGGGTAAGGCAGATTGCCTTCCATAATGTGAGTGGGTCTCATTCAGTCAGTTGGAGACCTGAATAGAACAAAAACCTGCTTCCCTGAGCATGATGGAATTCTCCAGCATACTTCCTTGGGGCTTCATCTGCACCATCAGCTCTCCTGGGTCTGCAGCCTGCCAGTCCACACAGATTTTGGACTTCCTAGATACCATCGGTACATGAGTCAATTTGTTATAAATAATAAACAAATCTCATGTATATGTATGTCCTATTAATTCTATTTCTCTAAAGAACTCTAACATATCAGAGAAAGACATTATCTCAGATCCTCACTTAATATAGAAATATTGGAAAGCCATACACTTCTCTGAGATGAATTCTTCCAGTGTTCAATCATGTATGTAGGGCTGAGCTCTAAGACATGACACAAATGGGCCAGGTGGGCTTTGGGTATGGCCCTCCACCTGCAGCACTATATCTTTACCTCCAGCCTTCCCTTCATGAACAAATACATATTCAGGTTTGCTTTTCAGAAGTAACGCGCTTACCTTTTTTAGGAGAATATTAATCTTCAAATTAGAAAGACAAATCTGACCTGAAATTTAACCTCCAGGCTAATTACTAGCTATGAAACCTTGAACAGGTTTCTGTGCTCCAATTTCCTCATCTGCAAAATGAGGATAATTAAAATTCCTACTTCAGAGATTTACTGTGAAGATGGAAATGAAATTATAGGGTGCCAGGATGGAATGCAGAATGTGATAAAACCGTCTAACTGAGTTTCTAATGTGTGACAACCTTGCCAAAGGGGATGGAGGAGAGGTGTTGACCTGAGTAACTTTGGAGACAGGAGCAGAATCCATAAGACCAAAGGCCAAAGGAACTGTGCATAAGCACTGTCCTCCAGATGATAAAGTTTTCCCCACAAATACAGGTTAATAATTCTGATACCGGTATGTGTGGAGTCTGGAATTGTACAGTTAAATAAGTGGATGGCTGATGTTATTTATGAATAGCAAAGAGAGGAGGTTAGGATGATCCATGTGGTAATGGATTGGAGCTGGGACAACTTATTAACTCATATTTAGCTTAATATAGATACAGATGGTTACCTACAGAAATAGTTAGAGGTATGTGTACATACAGGGATTAGTTTACACAAGTTTATTCCCTTGCTCTGACAGTTGAGACGGCTTAGAAGCAAGGAGTCCCCAGTAGTAGCAGCATAGATAGAGTCCAAATTTTAGTTTCTAGTACTATTTTCCAATAAAAGAAACCAGGGCTCATTTGGAGCAATGGTAGATTTTAGGGCTGGAGCAGAAAATACTCAAGAAGAACATGGAGCATCTTGTGGTGGCAGAAAGAAAAGACAAGCACAAAACCAAAAACATAAAGATAATACACCTGGGGTACCTGAGTGGCTTAGTCAGTTGAGCATCTGAATCTTGATTTTGTCTCAGGTCATGATCCCACGGTCATGGGATTGAGCCCTGTATTGGGCTCTGTGAACATGGAGACTGCTTAAGATTCTCTCTTCTCTCTCTCTCTCTCTCTCTCTCTCTCTCTCTCTGTCCCTCTCCCTTGCTTG